>NC_072837.1:19265000-19565000 GCF_027744805.1 Dunckerocampus dactyliophorus | reverse complement strand
GGACAAATGTGGAAAATATTTGTTTCCTTTTCCATTTGATATTTTTCTTTGCTCAGAACACATAACTCTTTTAAGAATATCGTCAAATATACTTTATACTGTAAATATCAGACAAATGTAACATTGTACAAGCACACAACCATCATAACTTTAGAACATTTCATCTCATTTAAGCTATTCATTTTTATTTATTACCATTATTTATTTATTATTCTATTCAAATTTGTGCTTCTTAATTTGACAAATTAGTAAAAAAAAAAAAATTGTAAATACTTGTTTTGTTATTATCATCATTTGAAATTTTATTTTATTTTATTTAACTATTGTGCTTTATAATAAAAGAATAATATTACACAAAAATTCAATATTAAAAAAGAGAATTGGGGCCGCACGGTGGTCTAGTGGTTAGCATGTTGGCCAACACAGTAACAGCCTGGAGATCGGGAAGACCTGGGTTGGATTCTCCCTTGGGCATTTCTGTGTGGAGTTTGCATGTTCTCCCCGTGTGTGGGGGGGTTTTCTCCGGGTACTCCGGCTTCCTCCCACATTCCAAAAACATGCAGGTGAGGTTAATTGGCGACTCTAAATTGCCCATAGGTATGAATGTGAGTGTGAATGGTTGTTTGTCTATATGTGCCCTGCCATTGGCTGGCGACCAGTCCAGGGTGTACCCCGCCTGTCGCCCGAAGTCAGCTGGGATAGGCTCCAGCATGCCCCCACGACCCTAATGAGGAAGAAGCGGTATAGAAAATGGATGGATGGAAAAAGAGAACTGCATCTGAATTGTCAAAATTTAAAAATATGGGAAAATATGTTCCCATCACATAAATAATATTACAAAAAATGAAACTGGATTGGATTTCCAGAATTTAATGGGAAAATATGTTATTAATGTAATGAAATAATCAATAAATACATTAATGAATTAATAATAATACATATATTATATATATATATATATATATATACAGCCTGAATTCCTCAAGGCTTTGGATGTTGAGGGACTGTCTTGGCTGACACGTCTCTTCAACATTGCGTGGAAGTCAGGAACAGTACCTCTGGATTGGCAGACTGGGGTGGTGGTCCCCCTTTTCAAGAAGGGTGACCGGAGGGTGTGTTCCAACTATAGGGGGGTCACACTCCTCAGCCTCCCTGGGAAAGTCTATTCCAGGGTGCTGGAGAGAAGGGTACGACGGTTAATCGAACCTCGGCTACAGGAGGTGCAATGTGGTTTTCGTCCTGGTCGCGGAACACTGGACCAGCTCTACACCCTTGCAAGGGTCCTGGAGGGTACTTGGGAGTTTGCCCAACCGGTCTACATGTGCTTTGTGGACCTGGAAAAGGCATTCGACCGTGTCCCTCGCGGTGTCCTGTGGGGGGTGCTCCGGGAGTATCGGATTGGTGGCACCCTACTACGTGCCATTCGGTCCTTGTACAACCGGAGCAGGAGCCTGGTTCGCATTGCCAGTAGTAAGTCAAGCCTGTTTCCGGTGAACGTTGGCCTCCGCCAAGGCTGCCCTTTGTCACCGATTCTGTTCATAATTTTCATGGACAGAATTTCTAGGCGCAGCCAAGGTGTCGAGGGAGTCCAGTTCGGGGGCACTAGGATCTCATCTCTGCTATTTGCAGACGATGTGGTCCTGATGGCCTCATCGAGCTGTGACCTGCAGCGTTTACTGGGACGGTTTGCATCTGAGTGTGAAGCTTCTGGGATGAGACTCAGCACCTCCAAATCCGAGGCCATGGTTCTCAGTCGGAAAAGGGTGGATTGCTCCCTCCGGGTTGGGAATGAGGTCCTGCCCCAGGTGGAGGAGTTCAAGTATCTCGGGGTCTTGTTCACAAGTGAGGGAAGGTTGGAGCGTGAGGTCAATAGGCGGATCGGCGCAGCGTCTGCAGTAATGCGGTCGCTGTACCGGACCGTCGTGGTGAAGAGAGAGCTGAGCCGGAAGGCAAAGCTCTCAATTTACCGATCGATCTATGTTCCCACCCTCACCTATGGTCATGAGCTTTGGGTCATGACCGAAAGAACGAGATCGCGGATACAAGCGGCTGAAATGAGTTTTCTTCGTAGGGTAGCGGGACTCACCCTAAGAGACAGGGTGAGGAGCTCGATTATCCGAGAGGAGCTCAGAGTAGAGCCGCTGCTCCTTCACATGGAGAGGAGCCAGCTGAGGTGGCTCGGGCATCTAGTCCGGATGCCTCCCGGACGCCTCCCTGGTGAGGTGTTTCGGGCATGCCCAGCCGGGAGAAGGCCCCGGGGAAGACCTAGGACACGCTGGAGGGATTATGTCTCACAGCTGGCCTGGGAACGCCTCGGTGTCCTCCCGGTGGAGCTGGAGGAGGTGGTCGGGGACCGGGAAGTCTGGGCTTCCCTACTGAGACTGCTGCCCCCGCGACCCGGACCCGGATAAGCGGAGGAAAATGGAATGGAATAATAATACATGGAATCAAATAATAAATACTATTACAACAAATAAAACACTGCATCTGGATTTCCAGAATTTAAGTGGAAAAATATGATCCCATCATGAAAATAAAAATCCAGACCAACAAAAATGAAAAGAATAAATGTGAATAGAGGAAAGATCAAATAAATCCCCTAAATGAGATCAAGCCAAACGACGTACCTCCGTGACACAAACACGGTCTTCTTGTCATCTGGAGCCGCTGCTTGAAAGGACAAAAGGAAACAAAGCTATACTTTTATTCTGGACTTGTATAAAGTTGAGTGATGTCGTCTAACCCTTTGTGCGTCCTGGAGAGGAAGTGACATCACACGCTGGTTCCACGGCCAGACAGGAAGTCTTTGTGCCGGCCTTCAAGTCCGAGCAGAGGCTGCGTCGCGGGCCGAGCGGCTGCTTGGGCTGAGGGATACGAGTTGGCAGAACTGTGGCGGTGGGCTGAAGACAGGCCAGCGCGGGCGACTCCGCCTCCAGATCCCCCGACAATGACCTTCTGGAGGAAAGGGAGAAGCTGAGGGGGAGGGCGGCGTGGAGGCCTTCGCCCAGTGAGGAGGAGCGGCTGCTCTTGGCCAGGGAGCTGGCTGTGGGATTCATGTAGGAGTGGGGGGAGCGGGGAGACTGCGGCGACCCCGGGGAGGGCGAGGACAAGTAGGAGGGCTTGGGAGCGTCACGGTCCAGAAGAAGATGCTGGGGCCTCTTGCACACCTCTATCCGGTCGCTGGAGGGCAGTGGAGAGCGTGGAGCTACAGAGTGAAGAAGAAAATGAGGAAATTCATGACTATTTTTTTCTACATTTTTTCTTTTTCCTTTACTTTTTTTTTATGTGACCCGCTCAATCCAAATATTATTCACTGACTCTGAAATGTTAGGCTTTGTTTGTCCTGCCAGAAGATGAAGGGCAACACCACAAACAACCACTAGGGGGCTGTGTGGGGCTTGCTATGGCATGCTGTGATGTGCGTATGCAACGTACAGGTTAAGGTCAGGTTCTGGACGGACTGAGACTTCTGCAGACTCATGGCTCCGTCCAGCAGCAGTGGAGGTGTGGACGGTGGTGTGGAGAGCCTCCAAAGGTGGGACGCAGATGTGGTCTTCTTCTGCGGTCTCGGGATGGGAGCAGAGACGGCGGTAGCCCCCCTGCTGAGACTAACCTTTTTATCAAACCACTTGAACATTTTTCACATCATCGTCTCTTCCTTCTTACTTTGGACCGTGGGTGGTGCTGGGGGACACGGGGGTCTTGTCCTCCAGGTTTCTGCTCACCCCTTCTTCCATCAAGGGTCTTACTTTTGACACAGGGGGCTTGGAGGAGGGGCTGCTGGGTGCCTTTCCCTGCACTTTAGCCAACAGGGGGTCTCCGCTGCACATGGAAAAGTCAGTCAGCAGTGTGGCTTTAAAGGGTCACCAACATGATTCATCAACTTTGCTTAAACACTGTATGTTGTACATTGTTTGTCATTATGTTCTACCATGTTCGTGTTCTGAAAGCCAACCATACATTTGGAACAATTCCATTTATAGTACGTAGCGGGAGCCATTCCGGAGGCGACGTCTGCGACGGCATACACTTTATGTCTATGGCCGCAGCGTAAACAAAAGCTTCTAGAGGCAGCTCGTCGACTTCGTTCGGTCTATTTTTAATCAAAATCGCAGTCATGCTAAAATGTTGTGTTGCCGCTGGATGTTCAGTGTACGAGTGATACTGTACGTTTCTTTTCTTTTCCAAAAGACCAAGCTTTAAGACTACAATGGATGAAGCCAGTACAGAGAACGAGAGACAAATGGACCCCCGCCTCGCCTTCTGTTCTTTGCAATAATCATTTCACTGAAGACTGCAATGAAGGAACACATTTACAAGAAGCATTTGGCTTGAAAGTACGCATTTTGGATGCTAGGATGCTATTCCTGATGCTATGCTACACAGGGGGCAGCGCCAAAGTTGCCACAGAACACAGTAAGTCACATCTTATTTACATATGGTATTCTAAACACTATGTTGCCATGGCGACCAGCATTCCAAGCATGATACATGCTCTAAAACATACATTCACAGCCATATGCTGACGGCGAGGAAATACACAATAAAAAAAGGCTCTAAAGACATCTTTACGCTCATTAAGAAGCCCATTTAAAACAATACTTGAAGGATAAGCAACTCCACGGTCATCCACACTTAGCATTCTGTGTTTACAAGGCACCTCCACATCTCAGCGTCTGACACGCCCGTTTCATAGTCGGCTTCTGAACGATACGGCTTGAATAAATACTGCTTAATTCCCTGTTCTGAAAGTTCAAATCTTGGCTATAGTCGCTGTGAACATCCTTTGATACGGCGCCATGTCTGCCTACGTGTGAACGTGCCTTGGCCGACGTCACCTTCAAGGACGGCCGTTAGTTATGGCTCCTGCCACGCACTGCAAATGTCATTTTTAAGAATTTACCGTTGGCTTTCAATAAACGTAGACCATAATTACAAACAATATAGATCATACTTAAGCAAAGTAACACTCCATTAAGTTACAATAAAACATACATGCTTTAAAATAATATAGTTTTATTGACACAATATTTGGCTCTTTTTAAATTAAAAAAAATAATAAAAATATTAAAGTGGCCCTTGATTTTTCAGCCCCCAAAGTTGGGACACCCCTGCACCGCACTATTAAGTCAAAAGTTTGGAGGCACTTTCTGATGCTATTAAGTAGCAAAGTGTCTCCTACCTTTCGGTTGGTACAGATGACGGTCCTATGATTTCCATGTTAACAGAATCACAGAATTGTCTAATAACAACGGAATTTACTGTGACTGGCAGGCGACCGGTCCAGGCTGTACCCCGCCTCTCAGCTGGGATAGGCTCCAGCATACCCCCGCAACGCTAGTGAGGACAAGCAGCATAGAAGAAGGATGGATGGAAAACGAAATTTACTGTTGAACGCTGAATCATGCAGAGAGTGACATAATGTGAATGAAATAATGTCACTGTGAGAAGGAACATTTGTGTGGGGAAGAATTTCCCCGGTGGACCGCTCAATCGTGGAGGAATCTCGCCCCCTCCCGAATTAAACGTGTCGAACCGGTGGCCTAAAACACCGGTGAAAGTTTGCAAAAAAAGCTGAAAACTCCTCGTTATGGAAGCTAGCGGGGTTAGCTTAGTTTAGCAGCGCATGCTAGTGCGGCCGTATGAGTGCGCTTACACTGTGCTTGTGTTGTGTTTTACCGCCAGCGAGCGTTTTACGACACCCGCAAATGTAAGGGAAAAAAGCACAAAATCTATGCTGGTAAAATAAGTGGAAAAGGTAAAAAAAACGGAATTTGGGAAGAAAAAGGGATTTCGTTGTGCCCTAGTAGAGGTGAAGTAGTGACCTGCTATGGTGTCCTCTGGCCAGGAAGCGTGAAGACATGCTGAGCCTCGGGACTCTGATGGGCTCAGCTGCCGAACACACACACAAAAAGTACCACAGTTCAGTATTTTTGTCTGTTCAAGTCAAAATGTTCCTTCAAGGTTCTCCAACCTATGCTGCAGCCATCTGCCAGCGTCTCAAAGTTCTGCTTGAGGAAATCTTCTCGGCTGTCGAGCTCGGAGGTCACCGTCTTAAGAGCTTCATCCACGCCGGTGGTCTCAGCCTTCTCTGCCTCCTCGTCTTCATCCGTGCCGTCCTCCATCTCCTCGTCGTCATCCGAGCTGTCCAGGCTGAGGGACGCTGCATCGGCAGAGTCTGACAAGAAAAGGGAGCACAAGTGAGGTGCAAAATCTTCTCCAGAACCTTCAACTTGCTAAAATGTAGGCAAGATGATGAGATGAAGCAGTGACTAGTAAAAGTCTGCTTAAAAGTTCACCATCCAGGACTCCATCAGGACTGGTCCCTCTGCTGTCGTAGCCCAGCGAGCAGGCGCTGTCCGGGCTGTAGCTGTCCTGGCTCTTGCTGAGGACTTTCTTGCACGGTGGATCCCTCACCATGCTGTACAGAAGAAAATGATGAGAGGCAGATCATGCCCAAGTACCCACCTTCTCTCTGCATGAGGCCTACATGTCTTGTGGACCCGTCTCCCCCTCGTCTCTGTTCTCGTCTGTGCCGTCCATTTTCGTCCAATCGCGGCATCGCCCGGGCCGACGCTTGGCCCGCTCCTCAAGGTGCTGCTGTAGAAAGACGACAGTGAGCCACCGGAGAAGAGAACTCAGGCATTGGACATTCTTGGAGGTTCAAGCTCACCGTGGGCTCCCGGAGGCTGGACGTGCTGTGTCGGTCTCCATTGCGAGCGTGGGAGTCCGCGGGTTTACTGGGGGCAAAGGTTTCCAGCTGCCTCAGGTCCAGCATGGACTTCACCATCAATTCCAGGGAGCCCATACGACGGGACCAGCGCCTGCGAGGACGACGACTGGTGCTGGGTGTGGTCACCACGGGCTGTAATCACGTGCAAAATATGATATGAGCATGAGTAGTACTAGTACTAGTACTAGTACTAGTACTAGTATGTACTGTATGTGTGCTGTTTTACTTATTTTACTGTAATTAATTTCATTAAAAAAACTTTTATTTATTTAGTTATTTCATATACATTTAGTCACTTAACTCTTAGTATTTTTTACTTTGGTAGGTTTGTCCCCCCAAAAAATATTATTATATTCATATTATATACAAAAAAATGTATAATTATATAAAACATTTATTAAAAGAATTATATTCCTTTAATAAATAAAATATACATATTCATTATATATATAGTATATATGTTTTATTAAGTATAAGATTGACTTAATTTAATAAACTAATATATATATTACATACATAAGTCTTTATTAATTTACTTATTATTTATTATATATTAGTTTTATTAATTAAATCCATTTTTAATAGAATGCTTTAAATATATAATTTTATATAATGTTTTATATATATATATATATATATATATATATATATATATATATATATAATGCTAATTATTTCTGGTGAGGGACAAACTGAAGTGGAAATAGGAAGAGTTTAGGAAGAGTTAGGAAGAGACTAAATAAGGTTCCACTGTCTAATAAAGGGATTACAATATTGAAATCGTACACATAGAAATTAAATTAATTAATTCTAATTCCATTTTTTTAAATGTTTGAATTTGAAAAAGGCCGCACGGTGGCCTCGTGGTTAGCATGTTAGCATGTTGGCCACACAGTCAGGAGATCTGGGTTGGATTCTCCCTTGGGCATTTCTGTGTGGAGTTTGCATGTTCTCCCCGTGTGTGTGTGGGTTTTCTCCGGGTACTCCGGCTTCCTCCCACATTCCCAAAAACATGCATGTTAGCTTCATTGGAGACTCTAAATTGTCCATAGGTATGAATGCGAGTGTGAATGCTTGTTTGTCTATATGTGCCCTGCCATTGGCTGGCCACCAGTTCAGGGTGTACGCCGCCTCTAGGCTGAAGTCAGCTGGGATAGGCTCCAGCATACCCACGACCCTGTGAGGATAAGCGGCATAGAAAACGGATGGACGAATTTGAAAAAGAATTCAAGTGATTTTCCACATGTTCCCTGGTGGAAAAGGATATTTGATGCTTTTATGTTGGCACATTAAGTTGGTCAAATGTTCTTTTCCAATATCAAATGGAAGCGTGTGGAAGTCGTGTAGATCAGATGTTAGGTATGTGTACTGATATTATAGTTGTATTCAAATGCATGACTGCACTTCCTCACATGAAACTAATGGCGGCGTGCTCTACCATTTGAAAGAGAAGAGAAATGGTGGCCATATTGTATAAAGTCTATATATACAGTATATAGAGTATAACAAGAGAAGTATGAAGTCATATATTGTAGTTCATTATGAAAGGATAGTTCACCTTAAGCACTTACGGTAGCATCACTTACTTTTGTCAACCCCCAGTCAGGTCCTTCATCGGAGCCCCCTGTTGATGATAAGACAATGAGAGGAAATAAAATGGGCTTTTCATGGCTATTGAGGGTCAGTGCTCTGCTTAAACCTGTGTCCTCTTCGCCATGGCTGCTGTCAGAGGACGTGTTCATGGCTGAGTTCTCTTCCTGGCGGTTGGAGTCTTCGTTGTGACCGCCGTCTTCGTCCGAGGAGAGGCCGACCAGAGCGGGAGCGCTGTACGCCTCTCGCCTGCCCAGAAAAACAGAACAAATCAGCGTGAAACACAGACGGTGTACAGTTAGTACACGTGCTTCACCTGAGGGTGGCGCTCTTGTGGGTGTTTGCGCCCTGCCGGAGCTGAAAGAGCCTCTCTCTCATGCTGATGGTCATCTCTGAGGCCAGACGCCACACCAGGATGCAGCTTGAGGATGAAAGCACACACCAGCGTTAAAAATTCAGCGGCTCATTTCAGCTGCAGCACCATGTGCAAACTCATCTCCACACTTGTTTGCCGCGGCCACACAGGTCGAAAATGATTGCCATTTATCATGGAGCGTGTGTACTCATCACATGACCATATTTGGGCTTTGTAATGTGACAGCAGCGCCAGCTATTGACACTGATCAAGAATGGTGCCTTTGTAAGTTGAACAATACATGAGTGTACAACGTGTGCGCTGGCCTCACCTGTCCCCCGACACGCTGATCAAATGCTTGCAGTCGTTGGTGAACCTCATCCCAGTGACGATCTCTGAAAGCCCAACAAGCTAGCTTTGTTAGCCATAATGTGTATTTCATAGCAGTTTTTATGTTTGCATATAATATTTACCAGACTTGACAAAATTTGTAATTGTTTTTATGAGGGTGCACGATAATTATCGGGCCGATAGGAGGGAATCATGATGTCAAACCGTCACGATAATAGATAAATCCACCAGAATGGATGTCAAGAGTGTTCACTTCGCATGTGTCTGTGCACATTGGTTCTATAGTGTAAGGAGTATAACGAACCCTCCTGTCCTCCTTGTGGAGGCGGGGCTGCTAGTGAGTGGATACAGACTGCTAGCCGTTAGCCTCGTGAGAAAGCGCACGCTAACATGAAAGAAGGCACAGGAGTGGTGGTTTCTAAGGCGAACACAACACCCTAGTGTGGGAATATTTTGGTTTTAAACAGAATGAACAAAGTGAGCGCATGAACACAGACAAACCGATTGTTGGAAAGTAGTGACGAGGTAGAAGGGGAACACGACCAACTAGCGCTGAGAGCCAAAGCGGCGAAAACAATCCTCGTAGTCCCGTGGAACATTATGTGGGAAGCGCACCACCTGGGGAGAAGGTGGCAGCCAGGATTTGAGCTTCACAAGTCTGTCACCCCATGTCCCCCTGCGTGTACGTTTTCCTGGGAAGCAACGGCTCCTCCCGCAGCAGGAACTCTGGCACGTCGGCCAGGTAAGAGGGACGCGGTTTGTTTGGCCCCCGTACTCTTGTTTCGCACAGGCGGCCACAATGTCCTGGATTTTAAGTCATTCTTGACGATCATACACCAGCAGAGAGTCGATGGTCCTCATGACAAATGATAAAACCAAGATAAAACCCACCACAGTGAGCTGACGGAGGTGGCGAGCCAGACACACCGGCTTATATTATGTCATAAAATTCATGAAAAAAATGGTTTAAAAAAATGCCGATAAATACGATTATCAACAATAACTTGTAGGACCAATAAATAATACCAATACCAATAAATCTGATCATGTAAAAAACACTTCAATGAGGTGAAATTCCCCTTACTGGGTGGGTGAGCAAATCAAGCGCTCCTTCTTTCATGGCGCACAGCCATCTGAAGTGCGAGCACCGCAGCGTTTAGAAGTGCAGAAGGTTTGCCAGAGACCTCCATAGCGGCCCACTGGCGACTCACAGCATTCGCCCGAATACAGTGCACCTTGCTGGGCCACAGCAGGTGGCTCCTCCCCCTCTATACTCTGGTTCTCCTGATAGTAGTGAAGTGGTAGTAGTAATGTTATCATATTTCATTAGGACAAACCAAAAAATCCTAATTTGGTTCAGCCCTTCTTACCTCCAGGTGTACACAAACTACACTTAAATCTACATTTTAAAAAGTAGTCAGTCTTAAGAAGATGATTATCGGTATCGGTTTGAAAAAGAAAATATCGTGCATCTCTAGTATTTCATGTCCACTTGTGGCCCCTGATGGTGGGTGTCTTACCGGAATGTCCAAACATGGTGGCCACACACTCGCCGCTGTAGAAGTCAAAGATGCTGATGTTCTTATTGGAGCAGCTCGCAGCCACATACTGACCCGATGGATCGATCTGAACCTGCAAGGCAGACGACAACATTTAGGTAAAGATCCACACCCAGATCCAAAGAGGAGGTGAGGTGTTACCCTGAGCAGGCTGCCGTCCTCACTGAGGGATCCTTTGTAAAGCTTCCTCTGTTTGCCACTACTGATGTTGAAAATCCTGGTGATAAAATACAGGTAACAACATCAGCGTGTGAGCTGTCCATTGCAACGCACGGCCTTGAAGGACACGCACCTGATGCAGCGGTCCTGGCAGCCCACAGCGGCGTACTTGCAGGTGGGGTCGACACCCAAGTCGTACAGCGTGCTCTTCCTCACCGTGTGGTGGGAAGGTCGAAACGCTGCTCCTTTGTCACTCTGCAACAACAACAGTACGATATGTCGCCTTATTCAACATGTTGCATTTGCATGTTCTACAATAGATTGGATTAGACAGAACTTTATTGATCACTTGGGCGTGGGCCCTCAGGGAAATGAAGGTTCCAATATTAGCAACAGTGTATTTGGGATACCAGACCCAGCAACAAGCAATAGCAGCACAATATGCAGAATCAAACAGGCATTTTTTTTGTTAACAAAGGATAGAAAAAAAAAAACAGCTGCAGCTCCACCCCAGTCCAGCTCCACAACACCCAAACAGACAAAAATCCACACAAAACAATCAAAAAGAGAACATCCAACCAAAATAAAACACCAAAAAATACAAACAAAAGCAATTAGAACAACAACAACGATGATGATGATGATAATAATAACAATCACAACAGCAAAAATAATAATAAATAATAAACTGCAATAACAATACCTTTTACAACCGTCTTGCGATCCTCATCAACACTACTACCACCCCCAATAACAACAACAGTCACAATGGCTTACACCTGCACGCTGCAGTCATCATGCATTCATTTATATCTGAAAATCATACAATTCCACTTATGCAAGGAAGGACATTTACATTTTAATAGTTCATATAATGGACCCCAGATTTCTAAAGGGGGTACAGTGGTTCCTCGTTTATCGCGGGGGAGAGGTTCCCAAAATATCCTGCAATAAGTGTTTCATTTTGTTTACAATTATTATATCTGTTTTAAGGCTGTAAAAGCCCTCACCACACACTTTATGCACTTTTCCCAGACAGGCAATAACATTTCTCACATTTCTCTCTCGTTTAAACACTCTCAAAAAAAGTTCAAACCTTTGTTTGAATTTTAATGATCACCACAAAAAATGACTCAGTCACTCACGAGCATTTCGCTTCATCCTGGCGCTGTTCCGCTGTACTGTAGCGCTTTTGTATCCTTGCTAAATCATGTTGCTGCAGACGAACTGAAGATTCCTTTACAAGCTAGCAAGCTATGCAATGGCACAGGACACATGACAAGACAGGACCACACGAATGACAATGGTCTACAGCCAATCAGGACACAGAAAACAATGGGCGGTGCAGACACATCAGAGAGAGAGAAGAGATAAACACTCAACTTCCCACAATGCAATTATTCTTAAAGGCCTGGTCTCGGCCTGTAACAGCGTTCATACACTGTAACAAAAAAAAGAAGCACTAAAAAAAATCTGCGAAAGGTGAAGCGAAACACTGCATGCAGCAAAAGTGGCTCAACAAAGCCAGGCTTTGTGCTCAAGATGCAACTCGACAAAACCTAACATCCGCCATCAGATTAATTGGTCTTGCGACGGTGGTTATCAACTCACTTTGTCGAGTCCAGTTTTTGGCTTTGTGCTAAGTGCGCGTTCACATGAAAGGGGGCGTTTGACGTATTATTCTACTTCCGCTGAAAAGTGAAGCAAACCCAGACAGACAGTGTATTTGACAAAAAATGAGTATGGAATTATGATGGAGCCTTATGAGGGGTTCCCAAAAGATGATGACTGCTCAAAGCAACACTGTCGCCGCCAAAAGCGAGAGGAAGTTAATACTGACCTATTATACTAAGGGGGTATTCTGCAAAGTGAGTTTAGTGGGTTAGCGAGCTGTGTCGTGTGGATAGCCGGACTCACGTGTTCAGCGACGGTAGCTCTCTTTTAAAGCAGTTGTATCGCCATGGTAACCGGGACCAAATTATGTCCAGGCTTTCAGCCTAACATCAGCCATGAAAGTGCCACTGTTTCTGTTTAACTAAGTCGGAGATGGCGTCACCATTTATTTAGAATCTACGAGGTTCCCGAGGGGACATGGAAAAAAATATAAAACAAGAGCATTCCCTGATGATATTATCCATCTGTAAGTGAGGTACATTTTCAGCCGAGTAAATACGCTAGGTGTGCTCACGCAAGCACCAGAAATAAAATGCAATATGAAATATGAATAATTCATGTTAACAGATGTAAATGTCATAGGAGTCCTTGGGTGAGTACTGAGCCTGTTAGTCTTCTTATATTACAATATTTGTTGGAGGAAAAAACACTCTGAGGCATCAATCAACTGCATTAAAACACTTGTTTTATTATAAAACCGAAAAAAATGTAAAAGTCTCCACAAAATCAATACAGATAAGACTAAAGAGATGATCATCGACCCAAGAACAAGGGAAAAGGAGCCGCATAGACCCCTGTTTATTGATGAGACTGAGGTGGAGAGGGTGAAAACCTTCAAGTTCCTTGGCACACACATCAGCGAGGACCTCACCTGGTCTCACAACACCCAACAAATTCTGAAGAAGTCCCAAAGGAGACTGTACTTCCTGAGAAGACTGAGGAAATTTGGCATGTCCACCACAATCCTGAGTTGCTTCTACAGATGCACTATGGAAAGTGTCCTTACCGCCTCCATCACTGTTTGGTACGGTAACTGTACAACACGTGATAGGAAGGCACTCCAGCGGGTGATCAAGACGTCACAGAACATTGTTGGGGCAGCCCTCCCCTCACTGCAAGACATTTATAAAACTAGAGTCCTACGCAGAACACACAACCTCATCAAGGACAGCACACATCCACAACACTCATTATTCACACTCCTACCGTCAGGCAGACGCTACAGGAGTTTGAAGTCCAGGACCACAAGGCTGGCAAACAGCTTTTACCCACAGGCCATCAGGCTTCTCAACGAAGCACTCACACATGCCGCACGCAACACACGCACACACTCATAGCACTTTATTTATTTATTTATTTATTTATTTATTTGTATTATTTATCTGTATTAATGTCTCTTCTGTTGTTGTTGTTGATTAATATATTGGTATTTATGTTTCATATGATGGTATTTGTTTCTTATGTTGGTATTTAGCCGCACGGTGGTCTAGTGGTTAGCACGTTGGCCAATACAGGCACAACCTGGAGATCAGGAAGACCTGGGTTTGATTCTCCCCTGGGCATTTCTGTGTTGTTTGCATGTTCTCCCCGTGTGTGTGGGTTTTCTCTGGGTACTCCGGCTTCCTCCCACATTTCCAAAAATGAGGTTAATTGGCGACTCTAAATCGTCCATGTGAGTTTGAATGGTTGTTTGTGCCCTGCGATTGGCTGGCGACCAGTCCAGGGTGTACACACACACACACACACATATATATATATATATATATATATATATATATATAGTAATTGGATAATCAGGAAACATATACATAAATTAAAAGTAACTAATCAGTTTCAACATATAATATGGGCTCTCTTTTGTTCAATTTATGACTAAAATGAGCTCATGGTCAGGGGTTATAGTGCCCCCTGTTGCTTTGGTGGGCACTTGACAGCCTCAGCATGGATTCTGATATATTTTTTGAGCTGAATGTGATTTAAAAAAAGGAGCTTTGTTCACATGTCTGTCTGTTACCCACATGCAATCAAACAAATGCTAACACCTCCAAAATCCTTAGGCCGTGCCAGTGTGTGATTACGAGGAAGCTCGTTTAGGATTCCCACGGGCAGGTCAGGAGAGCTCCGTAGATCTTGCCTGAGACTAACAAGCCTTTTGTTTATCGTGCTCCATAAAAGTTGATGTTGGGGAGTCGGCGGCAGCAGCGGCGATGGCCTGAATTGCGCTTTTGGAAGGAGGAGGAATGAGGTGACGTCTTATGCAACAAAACGCTGGCCCAGTAAACCGGCAGCCAGTCACCGCGAGGAAAGAATGAATACCTTTCAGCATGTTAAGTTATGTAACCTGCAACTCCTACTAAGATGCGTGATGGAAGCAAGATGTGCTTATTAAAAAAAGACATCCCATTAAATACAAATATTATACAATCTTCTGGTTGGTTTTAGCCTTGTTGGTCGTTTACTACTAGTTCAAAACTTTACGCTAAGCTAATTACTACAGCTACACATTTAGGACCCCCCACAGGTGTTGCATGTGTGGAAAAAGGTGCGAGCTTACCATATGGGCAGTGCGAAAATAGATGCTTTTATCCGCCCCACAGCTGATCAGCCTCACCTTGCTGTCATTGGCTGAAGGACAACAGGAAAAACACACATGTAATTATGCAATATCAAAAATAAAAGTATTGGGTCAGACTTCGCTCACTGACTACACATGTCTGGTTGTAATCAATTATTTAAAGGCGCAGCACTGTGAAACAAACAAGGCGCTGTTTGCGCGGCTCACCGGCAAAGCGAACGGCGGTTATGGACGAGGAGTGCTCATCCAGCGTTTGCACCAGACTGTAGTCGGCGGCGGCATCCAGGACGTGGATCAAGCGGTCCCTGCTCGCTGTGGCCAGCAGCTGCAGACCTGTGCAATGAAAAACTACCGTAACTTCCGCTGTATAAGCCGCTACTTTTTTGTAAACTTTGAACCCTGCGGCTTATACAGCACTGCAGCTAATTTATAATTTATTTATTCATTTAAAAATGATACGTGAGGAATGGGTGGAAAATCTGGCAAAATGGAATGCAATTGTGTTTATCACCTTCTGCATCAAAGTTTGCAGTCACACGCAATAAAAAATGAGGCGAACATAATCCGAGGCAAACTTTTGATGAAAATTTTGGACAAAATCCAAATCATGCAAACACTGGGAGGATCTATTATTTAGCTACAGTGGAAAAAGGAAGGGCCGTGGAAGCAACAGAACCAATGTTGTAATAGCGGTAAGCAGCAACATTTTAAAACGCATGCAGAGCTAGATGAAGCTAGATGAAGCTGACCACTCCATCAGCCACAGCGGTTATTGTCAATGTTTTTTTTTGTCCTGGCACAAATTCCAGACATGGGTGGTTATTTACCTTTGTAGACCACGCCCCCCGTGAATATTAGGATACACTGACCAGTTTCTGGTTTGCTGTACTCCAGGCACAGGATTTCAGCATCATGGGCTTGGACTTGAAGAATCTCCTCCATGCTGCTGAGGGTGTGAACTCTGAACAACAAAGACGAGGCACATGTCAGGTGTACCTAATGTTGCGTCCGGCGTGTACGGATGGACAATTTGGAGTCCCTGCACTCACCTCAGCATCCCGTTTCTGTCTCCAGACGCCAGGTGTTTGCCGTCGGGGCTGACACAGATGGTCCTGATGCCTGTTCGGCTTTCTGCCGCTTTACCCAGACTCACGTTGGTCGTAATTTCAGGGTCATGCAAGGCGACGGTGCTGCCGCCGGTGTAGATGATCTTAAGGAGATCCTGCATACAAAGACAAGTCAGCACTTCCTCGTTGGCATGTGCAATTTTTTGGAGGGAAGTGAAACTCACCTTGCTAAGGATGTTGCTAGAATGAACTTGCGCACGGTCCTCTACGTTCCAAAGTCTGATGGTGTTATCTGACGAACAGCTGAGGAACGCAGCAGGAGACAGCCCAGCTGCTGTTTCTCCAGGAACATCTGGAAACATCTACGGAAGATTACAGACACACAATTCATCCATCCATCCATTTTCTTCCACTTATCCGGGTCCGGGTTGCGGGGGAATCAGTCTTAGTAGGCAAGCCCAGACTTCCCGGTCCCCGGCCACCTCTTCCAGTTCCACCGAGAGGCCACCAAGGCGTTCCCAGGCCAGCTGTGAGACATAATCCCTCGGTCTGCCCCGGCTGGGCATGCCCGGACAACCTCACCAGGGAGGCATCCAGACTAGATGCCCGAGCCACCTCAACTGGCTCCTCTTCTGACTCTCTCTTCACCATGACGGTCCGGTATGGCGACCGCATTACTGCAGACGCTGCGCCGATCCGCCTGTCGACATCACGCTCCAACCTTCCCTCACTCGTGAACAAGACCTCGAGATACTTGAACTCCTCCAACTCGTGCAGGACCTCATTCTCAACCCGGAGGGTGCAGTCCACCCTCTTCCGACTGAGGTACAGTAAAGGTGTAAAAACAATGTGACAATATATTGCAATCTATTAATTGAATTTCTACTACGTTGCACTCTTCTGCACTCTGTGTGTATGCTAGCGGCCACGCATCCACCCACCCAGACAAAGAGACTGTATGACTGACAAAAGGGCTCACTCTGTTCACGCCATTGTTCTATGCAACAAACACACCAAGGAGCTGAAAGCAGTGCACAGAGTGAACCCTCTTCCTGCCTGGCTAGAGGCCAGAGACGAGGAAAACAGACACGCACGCACATGGCGATACAGTATTTTGATGATCTGCTCCATTTTCATTGATTGTGTGATTCATTTATTTATTATCGTCCCAGGCCTAGTGCCCATGAGACAGTTTTTTTCTGAATGACAAATCTTGTCATGTTTTAATCTTGCAAGATATTGTTACCCCCCCCCCACTTTATAAAATTTTTATATATTTTTTTATATTTGCAATTAATTAGTTTACACTCACAAATATGTACAAATGTGCTAAATATTTGTAATTGTTTTTATTCAGGGTGCACAATAATTATTGGACTGATAATTATCGGGCCGATATCAGTGAATTATGACATCATACCGACAAATCCGATAACTGCTGATAACCCGATAATTAAAAAAAAAAAAACTCTCCAATGAGGCGAGATTACCTGTACTTTTCTCCTGCCTGTGATGTTAACAGCCTGTCGCAACTTCCCCTGAGCTCACTTGTAAACAAACATTCACTTTAAGAGGAAGGACGTTGTACCAAATGCCCCACCATGGAGGGAAGAAAACCCCCATGGAGCACACAAAAAACCTTATTAGCCACCTGAAACGCCAGCGCTGCAGCGTTTGACAAGTGCCAAAGCTTTGCCGGAGACCTCCGGGGCGTCAAACCGGCTGCTCGGTGCGTGTGCCCGAATACAGTGCACCTTGCTGGGTCACAGAAATCAGCAGGTGGCTCCTCCCCCTCTATACTCTGGTTCTCCTGGCAGTGGTGATGTGCTAGTAGTCATGTCATCATATTTCATTAGGACTAATCAACAAATCCTAATTTGTTCCAGTCCTTCTTACCGCTACGTGTGCACACAACACACTTCAATCTAAATTAAAAAAGTAAAAGTAGATATAAAAACTATATTGGGATATTGGCATCACGGTGCTGCTGGATGCATGTTTCATGGCACATGTTTCCTGGCCAGTGTTTACCTCCAGGTCCCAGACGCACGCAGCATGGAAGAGGGCAGAGTGGACCTTTCCTACGCTGTTGAAGTCTCTCACATCCCACACGTACAAGCTGTGGTCGTCGTACACGCAGCTGAGCCAGAAGTTGACGGAGTCGTAGGTTACTGCGATGGCGTCCGGGTAGCGTGCGTCGGTCTTTGTGCAAAGTAATTGACTGGCAAAAGAGAGACGCATTAGCTCGGTGGAATGACACGACAACTAAGGAAGGGCGATTCATTGACAAGCATTTATTTCGCCAATGGATGACTGCCAAACCCCACCTAGCCTTGGTAATAGACGCAATGTCCGTGCCCAGGGGGTGTGGCCGGGGCAGCGTGCAGACAAAGCGCAGGTCAAACAGGCTGAAGGCTCGAACCGTTCCATCGGCGCAGGCGCAGAAGATCCTGTCCTCGGACAAAGACAGCGACTGGGCCATGCTTGTCTGCAACATAAGAGAAACGTGAAGATCCCCTATTTTGCAAAAATCACTTTTTAGCAAGTCACAAATGGAAAACTTCCTTCCACAGGCTTCGCTACAAATCTTAAAATAAAGCACGGTAATCTGGCAACACCCCGTCAGTTAGTCCGTAAATTGGATCATTTTGTTTTTTCGTCAGTAATTTTACAAGAATAAAGTCCAACTATTAAGGGGAAAAAGTTGTAGTCTAACGAGAAAAAGTCCTAATTTTACAGAAAAAGAATCATAATTTTACAAGAATAATATTTTGAGGAAAAATAACATAATTTTAGTAGCTTAACGTTGAAATATTTAAGAAAAAAGACATTTTGTACAAGTCATAACATTTTGAGAAACAAGCAAAAAACAATGAAAAAAGTTAGGCTGCGGAAAAGGTTATGAGAATAAAGTCAAAATATTATGTAAATAAAGTCAGAATTACCAAAAAATATATTACAAGATTATGAAAAAAATAAATAAACAGCAAAAATTGAAAAAATATGCTGAAATTTTCAGAAAATAAAGTCAAAATACCCTGAGAAAAAAGCCGTATGCTAACGATAAAAATAGAGGCAATTTAACGAGACTACGCTCCTAATATTACAAAGAAAAATAATGTCATTTTAATAGCCTGGAGTTGAAATATTAAAGAAAAAATACTTGTTTTTGGAAAAAAAAAGTCGTAATAGAGTCGTAATATTACGAAAAGAACATTTACAAAGATTATTTAAGAAGGAAGTTTAAATATTTGGGAAAAAAACAGCAACAATTGTAAAAAAAAAAATAAAATAAAATAAAAAAGAGTGAAATTTATATTGATAACAGGCTTTTTCACCTTTAGGACAAAGCTGAGTTGCACTTTTTAGCCCGCTAGCTTTTCCCAACGTCACAAATGAAAAACTTCCTTGCTGTTAAAATGTGAGTGTAATGTTAGCATTCGTGTTAGCACTAGTGTTGCTAACATTTGTGTCGTCCTGTCCCACTCCTTAATGTTACGTTGTTGCATGCGATGTATGCCGTCCATTATGCTGGATGAATGCAGAATGACGGTGTATGGACACACACACGCACACACACGCACACCAAACGACGTGTTCCCAGTAAGGCTTTAACTACAAGCACTTTTCAGCAAAAACTGCATCATCAAGGTAAGCTGTCCTCTTACCCGCAGGTCCACCCACTTGTCCAGCATCCTCTTGCCGTTGAACTCGCACAGCAGGCCGGAGGAAGTGATGCAGAAGGTGGAGTCCCATTTCTGGCCCCGCCCGCACGCCACATGGCAGAAGTTGTTGTTCCTCAGCTCGCCCAGCAGCCCCGAGCGGCCCAGCAGGGGGACGGGGGCGCTGGCCTGAAACACCACACAGGTGAGCCTTAATCATTGGAGGCTTATGCTCCCGCAGATGGCGCTATGATGCATATTTTATATCTAATAAAGAGTAGAGATTCCATTGATGTGCAGAAACAAACATTCCTCCTCAGCCTCATGAAGTCCTTTTTACAGTAAAAATCAAATGTATTAAAAAAAAAAAAAAAAAAAAAAGCTGACTTGCTCTGTCCTTTCCACTTTCCCCCAAACCGCCAAAGCAAGAGCAAAGTGAACGAACTGGATGCCTTTTTTTGGATTGGGCAAATGAATTCTGCCTAGTAACACATTCTACTACAAATGAAAGCATTTTTTAAAAATGCAATGATGCGCTTGGTGCTCGGGTGTTTTTACTGGCCCACGTCACATTCTGGAAATATCACCTAACAGGAAAACTAAAAACAACAGCAAACATGGAAAAGTCAGGAGTCATTTTACAAGACTAAAGTCCATATATTAAGAGGAAAAAGCTGTAATCACACAAGAAAAAGTCCTAATTTTACAAGAATAAGGTTGTAATATTACCGGGAAAAAAATCATTTTAGTAGCTTAACGGTGAAATATTAAAGAAAAAAAACTTAGTTTGAAAGTCATAACATTATGAGAAACAAACAAAAAACAATGAATAAAGTTAGGTTGCAGAAAAAGTTATGTTATGAAAATAAAGTCAAAATATTATGGTAATAATAAGTCTTACTTACAAAAAGAAAATACAAGATGTTTTTTATTTAAAAAAAGAGCAAAAATCTTTTTTAAAAATGCAAACATTTTAGGAGAATAAAGTCTAAATATTCTGAGGAAAAGTCGTATTCTAACGAGAAAAATAGACGCAATTTTACAAGCCTAAATGCCTTATATTAGAGGCAAAATGATGTCATTTTAGTAGCCTGAAGTTGAAATATTAAAGAAAAAATACCTTATTTTGTTCTAAGTTGTAATACAATCATAATATTATGGGGGAAAAGTCTTCAATATTATTAAATAATTTAGTTATTTAATTATGACTATTATTTAAGAAGAAATTTGAAATATTTGGAAAAAAACAGCAAAAATGTTTAAAAAAAGAGTGAAGTTGATATTAATATGCTTTTACACCTTTACGACAAAGCTGAGATGCAGTTTTTTCTTGAAATGTATGTAAGTACAGTACATGTAAGTTATTGTCTAACAAGAAAAAGTTGTTGTCATTTCACAAGAATAACATTGTAATATTTTGAGGAAGAATAATGTAATTTTAGTAGCATAAAGTTAGAAACTATTCAAATATTAAAGAAAAAATATTTTCTTTTTCAAAGTTGTAATATGAGAAACAAACACAACAAAATAATGATGTCATTTTTGAAAAATGAAGTTTGGGGAAAAGTTAGAATATTATGGCAATAAAGGCAAACTATTATGGGAATAAAGTCATAATGTTACGAGAGGAAAACTTACAAGAAGAAAACTGAAATAGTTGGGAAAAACCCCCAAAACAGCAGCAGAAAAGAAAAAAAAACAGCTGTAATTTTACAAGAATAAAGTCAAAAGATTACGAGAAAAAAAGTTGCATTCTTACAACAAAAAAAGTCACAAGTTAACGAGAAGAAATGTCGTTTATCATGGAAATAAAGTCAAAATATGGCGAGACAAAAGATGAAAGAGTGAAGTTGATATTGATAACAGTCATGTTCACCTTCATGACAAAGTTGAGATGAAATACTCGATATAGAACTTCTTAGCATATCTACAAAATATTCAAGTGGCAAAGTTGCGTCCTTTCATTTGTCCTTTCAAGTGGGCCCCGGTAGAACAAGTTTGTACAGCCCAAAATAGTGAAGAGAAGAATGCTTGGAATACCTTGGTGGCCTTGCAGTGGTCCAGATACCAGAACTTGACATGCCTGTTGCCCACCGTGACAAAGTAGGAGCTGTCCTCGGAGAAGGACACCCCCGTCACCTTGCTGGACACCTTGTTGGCGGCGACCACCACGTCCTTCTGCGACACAAACACAAACAATAACAAATTTGCTACAGATTGACAAACTGTGGTGCGAGTCCCACTGCTGGTACGCAGGTTCCATTCTGGGGTACGCGGGTACGCCACATTTTCTTTATCAGAGGAATAAATGACACACGTAGACAGATGAAATAACTACACAAATACAAATGAAGCCACCTCATACACCGCAGCCCAATTAGCTAAGAGTACACGCCGCAGGGTCCAAGCTACACCGTGATGGTGAGCCGACGGAGCAAAAAAAACACAGTGGTGTGAAAAAGCTGATTTCTGGGTTTTGTGCATGTTTGTCACACTTAAATGTTTCAGATCATCAAACAAATGTAAATATTAGTCAATGACAACACAACTGAACGTTTTACTATTAAGGGAGAAAAAAAATCCAAAGCTACATGGCCCCCTGTTAAAACATAACTTAAGAGATTGAGATCTATCTGTATAGAAAAGGTTATAAAGTCATTTCTAAAGCTTTGGGACTCCAGCAAACCACAGTGAGAGCCATTATCCATAAATGGCAAAAACATGGAACAGTGGTGAACCTTCCCAGGAGGGGCCGGCCAACCAAAATGACGCCAAGACCGCAGCCACGACTCATCCGAGAGGTCACAAAAGACCCCACAACAACATCCAAAGAACTGCAGGCCTCACTTGCCTCAGTTAAGGTCAGTGTTCATGACTCATGACCATAAGAAAGACACTGGGCAAAAACGGCCTGCATGGCAGAGTTCCAAGACCAAAACCACTGCTGAACAAAAACAACATTAAAGCTTGTCTCAATTTTGCCAGAAAACATCTTGATGATCAGCAAGACCTTTGGGAAAATACTCAAAAGTTGAACTTTTTGAAAGGTGTGTGTCCCATTACATCTGGTGTTTCAGAAAAAGAACATCATAGCAAGAGTAAAATCTGGTGGTGGTAGTGTGATGGTCTGCGGCTGTTTTGCTGCTTGCTGTGGTAAGTGGAAGCATGAATTCTGCTGAAGGACAATGTCCAGCCATCTGTTGGTGACCTCAAGCTGAAAGCAACTTGGGTTCTACAGCAGGACAATGATCCAAAACACACCAGCAAGTCCACCTCTGAATGGCTAAAGACTTTGGAGTGGTCTAGTCCAAGTCCTGACCTGAATCCTATTGAGATGCTGTGGCATGACCTTAAAAAGGAAAAGCCCCCAATGTGGCTGAATGACAACAATTGTGCAAAATTCCTCCCGAGCGCTGGAAGAGACTCATTGCAAGTTGATTGCAGTTGTTGCTGCTAAGGGGGGCCCAACCACTTATTAGCTTCAGGGGGCCATCACTTTTCACACAGGGCCATGAAGTGTTGAGTTGTGTTGTCATGGACTAATATTTACATTTCTTTGATGATGTGAAACATTGAAGTGTGACAAACATGCAAAATGATAAGGAATCAGGATGGGGGCAGGCACTTTTTCACACCACTGTACTTACAAAGAAAAATATCCTGGAGGTGCTTCTTGGCGTAAAAGGTGGAGAACCACCATCCTATCGGAGACCTGCCAACCGAACAACATTTACATCAGGGGTGTCCAAACTTTTTATATAGTAAAAATACATCGTAAAAAAATACAAGGATTCAACTTTGTCACATTCATATTTTATAAGACGTTGCATAAAAAAACTCAACTGCACTCTTTGCTCTTCTTTTTTTGCTGTTTTTTTCCCCAAACATTTCAACTTTCTTCTGAAATAATCTCTTCATAAATGTTCTTTTCCTAATATTGACTTCATTCCCATCATATTTTGACTGTATTCCCATAAAACAACATTTTCCCCAACCTCATTTTCTAAAAATGACAACCCCTTATTTTATTTTATTTGTTTTTAATTATATTACCACTTTTTTAAACAAATAACATATTTCTTCATATTTCTACTCTAGGCTCCTTTATTATTCTATTATTCTATTATTATGTATTATTATATTATATTATTATTTTATTTATTTCTCCTAATATTAGGAGTTTATTCTATTTATTTTTCCTCATAACATTATGATGTTATTCTACTAAAATTATGACTTTCTGGTTAGATTACAACTTTTTTCTCTGAATATTTTATACTTTTTGTCTGTTTTTGTTTTTCTTGTGAAATGATATTTTTGAATGTGCCGCGGGAAAAGAAAAAACTTTGGACACCCCTGGTCTACGGTGAAGATGCTTCGGCACGTATTGAAGTCGTGTCTGCTATGGTCGTACGTCGTCACGGGCGGGGGGCGCTTACTTTCCACGCCCACACGTTGACCATCATGTCGTGCTGGTTGCCCACGCTGATGATGTACTTGCAGTCAGGTGAGAAGGTCACGCAGGAGACGCCGTATTTGTGCTTCTGGAGCTCGGCCACCTGCCGTCGCTCAGCCACGTCCCATAGTCTGACAGCGGGAAGGTGGCCGCTCTGGGGGGAGGAAACACCAACGCATAAGCAAGCGTGTCCCGCGGCTCTTCTATTCTGAGGATGCACTCGTCTAAAAGTGATTATCCTCTTCCTCCTCCGCTCAATGCACAGCGCTACATGACCTTTGAACTGCTCACATATCTCTCTCTCTAAGGGATCACGAGGCTATTTGCGCAGCCTCTTCTTGAAGACGACAAAGTCAAGGTCGGAGATAATAGGTTGAGAGAGAAGGACGCCTGCAGCCTGGAGGACACGGAGCGCCCGCGCAGGACTTGACGTGCACACAGATGAGACCTTTATGCTAATGAAGACGTGATGAAGCTGCTTTATGGACACTCAAATGTTGAGTGATTTAAGCGCTCATCACATAACTGCTGAAAAACAACATTCCGCATGACTTCATACGCATTGTTGTCAAACTCCTTTTCACATTGCGCCACATTGCAGTTATGGTTGCCCTCCCAGGGCCGCCTGGAGATGCCAAACTGTAGAAATAAATGTACAATCACCTCATGATATGACTGGGCATGATATGACTGGGCTATACCGTATACGTATGGCCACACTCCCACTTCTGTAAAATACTCACTCTTCTTCAGCACTCCATTTCTTCTAAGCTGTCAATATTCATTCCGCTTAGTTGCTGGGTGTTTTTTTTGCAAAGGTTTATTTGTAACGTCAGTCACAATTAGGCCTGTCAAGATAATTGATTAATCGAACAATTAAAAAAAAACCCTGGATAAATTGACATGTGCACGTATGCGTGTGTGTTTCATGTGCTCGTCTCTGTGCCACACAGGCTGGATGACCAGAGGGTTCACTCTGCATGTGTCTGTGTGCATTGCTTCTATAGTGGAATGAACGGAGAGAGTGAACCCTCGTCTCATTAACTGTCTTTGTGGAGGCGGGGCTACTAGAATTTCAAGAATTTCATTGCATAGCAGAACTACCTGTTTTACTGTGCATATGACAATAAAACTCTTGAATCTAGTGAGTGGCTACAAAGTGCTAGCAGTTAGCCTCATGAGAGAGCATACGCTAACATGAATGAAGGCGCAGAAGCAATGGTTTCTGAGGCGAATGCCACAGCCGACAGCCCCGGCGTGGGAATATTTGGGTTTAAAACAGAATGAACAAGGTGAGCGCATGAACACCAATGACCGACACGGACAGTTTTCTCAACTGGGAACAAAAAATACCGCCGGAGGTGCAGCAAAGCCTTCGTCCCAACAGTCAATGCTAACTGAGGCGTTTGCTCGGCAATGTAAATATAAACAAAACAGCGCAAAATGGTGCGCGCTCACAGACGGTGTCGCTCGCGACATTGCAAAAGAAATGCAACCATTCAATGCGGTTATATGGCATACATTTTAAACAACATACATACAGGCAACTTCTGTGTCAAGCTAATGTGGCTCACACAGGTACACTATACTTGAGTACCTTCTAGTGGTTCAAATGTGAATTACACCTCTCATGATAATAATTTTTTAAATGGTCTCAAAACATGTTGACAATAATATCGATTATCGACGCTAATTTGTAGCACAATTATCGACCAGCAAAATGTGTTATCGTGACAAGCCGAGTCCAAACGGTATTTAAAGAGATGATTTGCTTAAAGAGAATGACATGTGAGTGATGGACAGTTTACCTTACCGATGTCTACTTGTTGTACTTTGGCTTTGCTTTTTATACATTCATGTCCATTTTGCTTTGAGCTGTTTAAAGAAAACAGAATGTTTCACAAACAAAAATGTGCAAAAAGCAAACATATTTACCTGTCTCATGTTGATAGGTGTATTAAAAACTTTAAAATTCAAAATCTGCCATTAATAATTGTGATTAATTACGAGTTGTCTATGACAACTTAAATCATTTAATCAATTGGCAGCCATCGTTAATATTAACAATGCTTGGCTTCTTTTCACACTTGTATAAATGTTTAAAAAAAACAAATAGATGGATTCATACGTCAGCATCATTAAAGTTAAAACTGGAGTGTTGTTATTGTTTTTAGGCTTCAGTTTTAGCAGCAGTTCATTTCTTTTTACACTTGCATGACAAGTACATTCAAAAAATGGATGCATCTGCAATGCAAATGATATGTGCATTACCCTGTAAGGATTGAGATTTCATGTTTATGCGTTAGTTAACTGTGGTTAGCTTCTTTTTACAGTTGTATGACAAGTAAAAATGTTTTAAAAATGAGATGCATCACAGTCTTGTTTTTGGGATTTGTCGTTAAAGTTCAAACATGAGTTCTATTTCCATTACTCCCGATGGGGATTTTTTTGTGTTGGTTCAAATATGCATGCTTTTACATCGTACTCTTGCCAACTAACAAAACAATGGTGAAATCATCCATTGCAATATACACAGGGCATCAACTGTTTTTGAACTTTGGTCTCTGCTGTCATGGCAACCACTTATCCGCTCAACACGGAGAAGTCTTTAATCAGCTTTGATTGGCCGGGTGGGGGAGGAAGGGGGGGCTGGGGGGAGGGATTACGACGGACCGGCACGTTGTTTGGAGGCTGAAAGGAAACGAGCTGTGAGGTACACGGTCTGATACATGTGGGGCCTAATCCTGCAGAGATTTTCTCAATGGAGCACGACACCTGCATGCACCTGCATGCACCTACTTGCACCTGCATGCGCCTGCATGGACTTACATGACAACACCACGCTCATAATTAGTCTTCTATCAAGCTGACACGGTGACTGAATGATTGCAGAGCAGATATGTGATAAGATGTGGAAATGAGATCATAAGAGCCTCACCTCTCCCGTGACCAGGTGTTTTCCATCCGGGGAGAAGGACAGAGCTGTGATGGTCTTTCTGTGAAGAGGAAGAGGAGAATGTCGGCACACTTTAATGGTAGTGACGTGCGATACCACTGATTTTGCTTCTGATCCGATACCGGGTCAAACTTAGGCAGTTATCGGCGGTATTTTGCACCAATTCACCTGTGTCTGGTCAATTTTAAACAGTAGTGTATAGTAGTGAATACCAGATAAATAATGTATTTAAATAAAATAATAATTGAATAATGAATTTAATTTATTTATATATTTATTTTAAACCTGGAAGTTAGATTTACAATATCGCCAAGCTAATATACATCCACAGAAAAAAAGAGAAGACAAAACCATGTAAAAAAAAATGTGAAAATGGTATTTTAAACTATTAAAAAACAAATAACTGTACACTATTTTTTGTGGCAACCTTGTTTTTTACCACGACAGGATGTGCTATTATTTTGAAGGCTCGGTAGTCATGTTGTTATTGCACTCTTTTGCTATTCCCTTGTTTGGGAATGGATTGATTGTGTGGAACGGTAGCAACCCGCGCGATTCGGCTCGTGTCCTTTCGTTGCCACTCCACTCCCACAACATTAGTGGGGATCTTCACCCGCTCAGATAAATAAGTAAAATATAAAACCATTCAAATAAATGCTAAATTATGAAGAACTACTATACGAATGAAAATTGTATTCGCAATTCACACATGGCTCCGGTTACGACGGGTCATCCTTTCAACGACGTTTCAGACAAACATTACCTGAAATGACTGCAGTATCAAAGCATTATGTTGTCTTTCTAAGGCAAACAAGCTCACCCTGACGTGTTGATAAGGTGCTGCTGTCTGTTCTTTCTGGGGTTCAGCAAAACAAGCACACACCTGCAATGGGAATCCACTTTGTGTTATTGCTTTCAATGCAAAATAGACACATTTACACGACTGGAACGCATGCGGTTTTATCTATGTAATGGGCTTCACGTTAGTAATCTCAGATAATCTACTATTAGCATTGTTCTGTGTACTCTGTTAAATAACACTGGAGGAAGGATTACAAGGAAACACACGGGACTATTGTGCTCAGAAGTGCTAAACTATTTTGCCCAATACTTAACTTTAAACACTAAATGCTTTACATACCTTCATGTCCATGCACATATCTCTTTTCAGAATTGTCATCTACTCGTTAGCATTTTTAATTTGGTTAAAAATATTGCCAAAACATAAGAAATAAAGCGTTTAATTGACGTAAAAGATGTTTTTGTAGTACTAGCAGCGCTACAGCAACTGACGTTAGCATGCTAGCTATATGTAAAGAGAACACAAAAATGGCGCTAGTACAATGTTTATTTTTCTTTAAAAATGATTTCACATAAGTAACAAATAAACCTGTGTGATGATGATGATGATGACGATAATATTACGTTTAGCAAATGGTAATTATGTTATTTCTGCCCTAGCGAGCCCTTTCTTCTCCAGTAGAGGGGGGACAAACCAGCGTTTTGTAACATGCTGCCCCCTATGGCCTGGAGTGTGAACTACATCTGCTTGATCGTAAGCATTGCAATTGAAGATACGCATACTGTATAAAATAACCTGTTTTTAAAAAAATTATTGAATTGATATTAATTTATATTTACATAATTATAATTTATATATATAATAATTGTAATTCTTAAAATTATAATAATATATATCATTTCTATTTATAATAATTTATTTATTTATGTTAACAGGGAAATAACGTTCATTTTACTTCTCACCCTGCAGGATAAGCCACTAGTCCAGTTTTGGGGTCGCAGGTCAGGCCGCTGTTGCCCAAAGTGGTGATGCCCAGAACCTTCTCCAATGTTACCTGTGAGAGGTAGACATCAAGATGAGGTTTCATCGATGGTAAACAGGATCATTGTAAAGTTCAACTACGTTTACACTATTTCATAATGAAGTGTAACACATAATACCATTTCCTAATCGTTTTTTCTTGTTGCTTAACAGGAAACGTTGCTCAACGGGAAATGAAAATAACAGAAGGCCCGACAAGTCTTAATCTATAAAACATCTGTTAGTGCCATTGATTTATCGGGAGGACCTGAACTTCACATGAGAGACCTGCTCAGGCAGATGGCGGTCAAGTGTGGCAAACGTTACAAATATGCCGCTTGTCCTCACTCGCGCCGCGGGGGAATGCTGGCGCCTATTCCAGCTGATTTGGGGCGAGATGCGGGGTACACCGTGGACTCGTTGCCAGCCAGTCGCAGATTATGTTAATATTAATATCTGTATATATTATGTATATATAACTGACCCTTGACGCTTAAAAGTAGATAATTAGCTCCCAGTTTGATGAAGATCTCGGTTGAAGACCACCACAATCCATGCCATCGGGCATCTTCCAATTGCTTGTGACACGTGGACCCATACAAATGTTCACTGTTGTGGTTGCAAATGACCCTGGATGCTTACAAATAAGCTAACCAAAAACATGGGCTCTCGGTACGGCACGGCCACAATGTACCCCATTGGGCATCCTCCGATTGCTTGTGATAATCTGGTTACAATAGTAGGACAGGGAGACAGTATTTTGACCCTTGTTGATGTCTCAAGTAGTGTCTCACACACACACTAAAATGTCAGTAATGGTATGAGAAACCTTGTCGATGATGTTGTCCCTCCTGGCCTTCCTGGCTGAAGGAGACCTCAGCAGGTTCCTAATGCGACTCTTGAATGTAAATCCATCGACAGGCATGGTGGAGGAATGCGGGGTTGGGGGGGATGCCTGTCAAATCCAAAAGTCACTCTCAAGACAATTCAGAATTCCTCCCGACCAACAGAAGCAAAACCGGCAGCGGCGGACTCCCTCCCGAGAACGAGGCTGCGAGACAAAGTGGGACAGTGTTCCCGCTGATGCCGGGACATGTGGACGCTAATCTCCTGAGTGGGTTTAGCGCTGCTGTGAGTGAGGCTCGCTTGTCAAGGCCCGCCTGTCGCCTCACATCAAGCTCCGAGTCCTGCAGCCTCCTCCTCCACCTCCTGCTGCTCTTTGCTTCCAAGTGGAGCGACCTCATGATTACATCAACGCTGGCGTTTGTGCCTCGTTAATTCACTTGATTGGATTAAAGGGAGAGAGATGGGGTGCTTGTTTGTAGGCTGACACATGTTCATGTATGCTCAACCGCACTAATTACATTTCATCATCTTGTTTTTTTTTCCAAATTTGGTTAATTACCAAAGGAAAGAAAAAAGAAACAACCCCAACTCCACCCCAGTCCGGTTCTTTTATGACCCTGTGTGAAAACTGCGGTATGTTCAATTCTTATTTTTATTTTCATCAGTAGCGCTGTAACAGCGGTACCTAATTAATTTCCTTAACTACGTTAAAGGTTTTAGCGTCATTAACGCATGCGTAGGACTGTCACGATAATAAATCAATTAATTGCACGATAAAAAGGAAGCAGATAATGGATGTATTGACATGTGAATGCGTGTTTGTTTTCCTCCTCTCTCTACCAAGCAGGCTGGATGACAGAGGATTCACACCTGGGCGTGTTGGTTCTCTAGCGGAATGAACAGAGTGAGTGAACCATTCAGCCTATTTGTCCCAGTGGGGATAGGCGGGGCATGTACTTGCTAGCTGTGTGTGTGGTGTGCTTGTTGTGTATAAAACACCGTCTGATGTCAATTTCAGCCTGTTTGCTATTGATGAGGAATTAAAGTTAGATTGTTGTTGATATGGTGTACTGGCATTATTATGCCATAATAATGTTGCCGATAATATCGTTTAGCTGCAATAATTTGTGGGACAATTATTGTCCAGCAATATTTGTGATGGTGACGGGCCTACAAGCCACATCTCTGTTATGACAGCACACAAGCCACAACAGCATCCCCACAGAGCCTGCTGCTCTTTTATAACTTTATTCTGACCTGAACACATAGCAGCAGAGCAATTCCATCACCACATATCTATGGCCAACTAGTACACTTCCTCATTGTGACTACACTACAGCGAGGTGCTTTCACTGACACTCCGAAAATCACAGCAATAAATATGGACACAGAAAAAAAGATTGATGGGTAAATAAAAAAAGACAAATTTTTGCTAGATTTCGCAAAACTGTTTACAATAACAGCATTGTACGTCCACTACTTCCGTGTTCAGGACGTTGAAACTTCAAAGCAGCACATTGGTTGAGTTTCTGATATGAGTGTTTACCGACAAGACAAGCAGTGCACACAAGTGAAAGACTCCCATGTATGGATAATCAATGTATTTCCTTTGCAGTACTAGCAGTACTCAGAGTTTCCAGCAACACTAACTAGGACCGGATGTTGACATTTTATTTTTCAAAAGACGAGCCGATTAACCATCACGGAATTTAAAAATTGTTCCTGTAGTTACAATATCACTTTATACAAGTGTGCAGTGAGGGATGCGGAAATGGTAAAGATGGAAATTAAATCACGCATTTCCACTCGCTGTGTCGGCAAGCTATGACCGGAAGTGTGTCCTGTAGCGTCACATACTTTTGCGAGATGACGAGTGAACGCAATAATTCATCTTTTTACCCATCTTTTTTTTCCTTCTGTCCCCTCGGTGGCTCCGTATGTATGCGTGGTCTAGATAAACAGAAATACAAAGAAAAACAGTAAGTACATAATTCTTCTCTCACCAAGTTTTACTGCGGAAGTACAAATTGCTGTATTCAAGTTTACTCGGACGTCTTAGAGAATACATCTACTCAAAACTACAATGAATTACGTTACGTGTTGTCTTTGAACGCAACACCTCATGGATCATAATAATGCAGTTAGTGTGAAAACTGATTAATTTGATTGCAATTTGTAATCATTTGACAGCCCTAATTATTTTGTTTTATTATTTTTATTTGACAAGGCTACACGAACTGAACAGTGACAATCACAGTAAAAAAAAAAAAAATTACAATATTCCTTTTGATACAACACGTGGCTCTTGTGTTGCTTGTAACCCAGAAAAGGTTGACGTCTTCCACCAAAAAACAACATTCAACCACTGGGAAAAAAAAAAAAAATCATCATTTGTATAAGACAGCTTTTCCCAGTTTGTGTGTGGAAATAATGATTCAGTGCATTTTAATGCCGAGCATACGTTAAAACAAAGTACAGTATTTACCATTAATTGCTTTTTCACCTTTCACACCCATTTATTGTCAACTTAAATCCATGTGGCATTTACCTAAACAAAAGAGTGTGTGTGTGTGTGTGTGTGTGTGTGTGTGTGTGTGTGTGTGTGTGAGCAATCATACATCATGCAAACATTCAGCAGGATTAATTTACGTACCTGATAAAGTAAGAGCGGTCCGCAAGCTAACTAAGCAGCATTAAGTGTTTCACAGTGACTCTGGTCCTTTACATTCATTCTCACACAGACACACACACGCACAGACACACACACACTTAGGCACATCAGGTGATGATTAGCGACCTGTATTTCCCACTGTAGTGATTCCAACCCACGCAGACTCAGTCTGACTCAGATTCAGGCTCCAGCTCCATCTCGAGGTCTATCCAGGACCGCCTCTTGGCGCTGGGGAAGTTCTTACCCAGTGAGGCCCGTGTTCGTGGCCGTGACCCGCTGCCACCTCCAGAGGAGTCTGCGGTGGCGGTGACGTGGGCGAAGTTGTCCTCTCCGTGTCCCACCACCAGTGGCTTCTTCCGAGGTCTCCCCCTGGGACGTTTGCACGGCGGGGCGTTCCTTCTCGTTTTCACGCTCACCAAACATTTTTTGTCCTTTGCAGGCGGGGGGATTCTGGCGTGCTTCGGCGGTCGACCTCTGGGTCGATGTACGACAGGCGGGCTGGGATCTGTTTTGAGGGGATGCCGCTTCTCGCCACATGTTTTCACGTTGGGTTGCCCGGCATCCGATGCGGCGCTGCCAGATGAGACGTTCGGCGAGGACTGGCCGGGTGCGTCCTGAGGCCTCGCCGAGTCTGCCGGAGAAACTTGGTCCTGGTTCTTGTCAGAGGTCACGTTGGACGTCCGTATGCTGAGGACGGAGTCCATCTCTCCTTCCTGGGTGGGGTTCCTGAACATGAGCGTGTAGACGCCTTGGACAGCTGCCACAACAAAAAACACACATTACAATAAATACACACAGCTTACAAATACACATTCACTCATGTGCTTCTATCAGGGGGCAGGCATTAACCTGGGGGGAGGCCTACATTTTTAGACATTTTTAATCATTTATCCTAAAAAATGACAGAAATATGCATTTGAATAAAACGTATCCTACGAGACAAACCAAAAGGCTCAGCGTCCACACACAAACACTGAGTGAGAGTTCTGCATAATGGACAATTATGCAAACTGGAAATGAGACTGCAACACTGCTGCATATCAACTATTGTGTGTTCGAATGGAGGTACGGCATCTATTCCAGCAGGGGCCACTATGAGGAAATATGGTGGACTGTTGCTGTCCATTTAAAAACCTTTAAATTCAATTTAAAAAATATAAACATTTTTAAAAAATGAACACAAATCTCTGAAGCCTATAAATATTTACTAGAGGTGCGCCATAATTATTGGACTATGAGGGAATTCTCATACTGATAAAGCCAATAGCATGAAAAAACGCTCCAACGAGGAGAGTTTACCCGTACAGTGCAGGTGAGCAAATCGAGCGCTCCTTTTTTCTCCCACCTGTGAGCTCACTTGTAAACAAGCATTCACTTTAAGAGGGAAACCCCCCATGGAGCACACATCAGCCACATGAAACGCCAGCGTCGCTACATTTCAAACGTTGGTTTGCTAGAGACCTCCGTGGCGTCACCGCGTGTGCCCGAATACAGGACGCCTTGCTGGGCCACTCCATTTTGGATGCGAACTTGACAGACATTGAAGCTGCGGCGGGCACCATGAGGAGGAAACTTACGTGGCTTCAGACACGAGGGAAGGATGAGTCTGCCAGTCTTGGAACGAATCAGAGGCAGCGATAAAGGCTGCGTGGGTGGAGTCACGGTCACCTTGGCAGGAGGAGGAGGATCTGATGGCGCTTGAGGGGGAGGGGGTGGCTTTGGGGGGTCGGAGGGAAGCAGTGGTTGGGCATCACTTTGGGGCGGCGGGGAGGGATTGCTTGCCGGAGGCGGAACTGAAGGGGGGTGAGGTTGGTGCACTGGTTCAGGTAAAGATGGGGTTGGGGGAGGAGGCAGCGGCAGTACTGGGGCTGGCGGTGGGGGTGGAGGCGACTGCAGCTTGGGCTGGGTGGTTGCCGCTGACAGTTTGGGCTGGATGGTTGCTGCTGGAAGTGGGGTCGGGGTCGGCGGTGACTGCAGCTTGGGTTGGGTGGTTGCCGCTGGCGGTTTGGGCTGGGTGGTTGCCGCTGGCAGCGGGGTGGTCACCAGTTTGAGGGGGTCAGCTGTGGACTGGTGCTGCTGAGGCATGAAGAGAGGCTCCGATGTGCTGGAGCTGCCTTTGCCCTTCAACCTCTTGAAGAGGATTTTCAGGTTGCTTTGGATCCGTTCCTCTGACTTCCCTAAAAAAAAACAAACAAACAAAAAAAAACATTCAAGTTGATCTAGAGGTTTGTTTGAACTCTGGGGAGACGTGATCAGATGCAGCCAAAGATTCTCTTGGAGATGAATCAAGTGTCCAACATGGGCAATATGAGCAGCAGAAACGCACCAGACAAGGAAGACAGCTTCTTCAGGTGGAGCGCTTGAATCCGAGCCAGCTGGTTCTTGGTCTCCAGCAGGCTGTTGGCCATGGCAGTCAGCATGTGGATCTCATTAGTAGCCTGCCAGCAACACAAGGCCACCACAGGTGAGCTTACAATTCAACACAGCCGATCCCCACCTAATGTATTTCTATTTCAGCATTCACGGCCCCGCATATTTGCAGATTTCTTATCAGAATGTTTTGGGTTTTTTTAATCACAGTAATTCCTCCTTTATCAAAGGTAATTGGTTCCTCCTTACTTATAAATACAACATTTTCATAGTTAAAGCATAGAAAACCTGTTTACAATAATTGAATATGGTTTTTAACATCATTAGAGGGTCATCATTAACACCCCTATAGTCATCATTACACTCCTATTACCCGATATACTGTAGTACCCATAGTAAGAGAAAATAAAACATAAGACATAGCAAACCTGTTTATGACCTTCTAAACATGCTTTTTTAAACATAATTAGAGGTTCCTAGACATGAACTAACACCTCTATAGTCACCTTTACACTGCTATTACCCAACATAGTAGACATAAGAGAAAATAAGCCACTTAAGACATACATAAGACTGGTGCTTGTGTGTGTGTGTTGCTATAAATGTGTGCCCTAGGGGAGGTGAGTGAGGGGTAGACAGGAAGTGATGTTGGAAGCTCTTACAGCTATAAAAGTAGCCCGTGGACCATACAGGAGACTATTAACTCATTCAATACCAAAGACGTATTCATACGGAATTTATGTTTTTTTGCGCAAGAGGCAAAAAGAGGTGATGATTCAAGTGCAAAATAAAAGAGGTCACTTTTCAAGCGGTTTTAAGCCATAAAAACGGCCACAAGGTGGCAGAAGTGCATTTGATAAGAGCTCTGCTTGAATTTTAACTCCTGTGCAATATGAAAGTTATAAATAGTTCATGGTGTTGTAAATAGATGCATGGTGTAAATAAATTGTTATTTTTATAAAAACGTGTGAGGCGTATTATAGGTGTCATTTTCGCGATCGTGTGCATTGTTTGGGTTTTTCCCCACTATTTGCTGGTGTCGCGTGAAACCGACCATTGTGAGAAGGTGCAGTCTGGAGGTTGCCTGTTTTTCCAGGACGTCCTGGAGCCCGTCGAAAAGGGCCCGCTGCTCAAAGCGCCGCTGTCTCTCCAGCACCGTGTGCTGCCTTCGCTTCTTGGTCAGCAGACAGCTAGCGTCGTCCTCATCGTCTTTGCTTTCCTGAAGCAGTAAAACAGAATCAATGTCCGAAAATAAGGAAAGAAACTGCACGTACAATATATGCCATCTTCGGTGTTTAAATGCCATACCTGCTTTTTAAGCCATGCATCATCGACAGCAGAGCGATGACTGGAAGAGAAACGAGATGTCAAAGTCAAGACATGCAAAAGGTAAAATCCTCTGCTTCAGGAAAACATACGGCAAGATTTTGGTTCCTTCTGACTCCTTGGCCATTTCCTTCAATCTGGCAATGGCCTTTTTCTGTTTGGCCTCCTCCACAGTCTCGATGTCCACAGAGGAGTTCTCCTGGGGAGAGCGTAAGGAGAATATGAGGCATTTGCTTTAACAACACTACGACGACATGCAGTCATGTTCCATGATGGCTCACTGCACATAAAAAGGTGAAAATGTGTCACAACATGCACCCCTACTGTGCTGCCTGTACAAATACACCACACGGTGGCGCAGTTATTCAAACCCCCCAAGTCAGATCGACTACTCACATAGCTCATGCGCTCCACAAAACACCAACTGGAACTTTAGGGCAGGGGTGGCCCAAGTGCGGCCCGAGGGCCATTTTGGCCTGTGGCTGTTTTTTTTTTTTTTTTTTTTTTAAAGTTCTAATAATATTATTTAACAGGAAAACTAAAAAAAAAAAAAAAAAAGCAGCAAAAGCTAAAATGGAAAAATCAGCAGTCATTTTACAAGAATAAAGTCAAAATATTAAGGGGAAAAAGTTGCATTGTAAGAAAAAAATCTGCCATTTCATGAGAATATCTATCTAAACTCGTAATATTATGAGGGAAAATAATGCTATTTTAGTAGCATAAAGTTGAAATATTAAAGAAAAAAGCCGTAATATGAGAATTAGGCCTGCCACGATTGCAAATGTTGCTGGTCGATAGTTGATAGACAACATTTTTTCATTAATTGTCATGAGAGGAAGGTACTCAAGTATAGTGTACCTGTGTGAGCCACATTAGCTCGACACATTATTTGCCTGTACGCATGTTGTTTAAAATGGATGCCATTGAATGGTTGCATTTCTTTTGCAATGTAGCGAGCGACCCTGTCTGTGAGCGCGCACCATTTTGCACTGTTTTGTTTATATTTACATTGCCGACCAAACGCCTCAGTTAGCGTTGACTGTCTAGACGAAGTCTCCGCTGCCCGAGGCACCACCATCGGGAGTTTTTTTTCCCAGTTGAGACAACTGTCCATGTCGGTCGTCGGTGCTCATCCGCTCACCTCGTTCATTCTGTTTAATACCAAAATATTCCCACACCGGGGCTGTTGGCTGTAGCATTCGCCTCAGAAGCCATCACTTTTGTGCCTTCATTCATGTTAGCGTATTCCGTCTCACGAGGCTAACTGCTAGCAATCTGTAGCCACTCACTTGTAGCCCCGCCTCCACAAAGAGGCTGAATGAGACGAGGGTTCACTCTCTCCGTTCATTCCACTATAGAAGCAATGCACACAGACACATGCAGAGTGAACCCTCTGGTCATCCAGCCTGTGTGGCACAGAGACGAGCACATGAAACACACACGCATACGTGCACATGTCAATTTATCGAGTGCGTCATAATTATCAATGCTATCACAGTGATGCTATCACAGGGGTCTCCAACAGGTAGCTCGTAAGCTAGCTGTAGCTCACCAGCTGATGTTGACTACTTTACCAAAGAATATTTGCTTCCCCTCTTAGTTCTATTCAAAGATGACACCTGATCACACTGAGTGGAGATGTGCTTTGCAAATAAAGTGTCATTTAAATGTTGGCAGTGCTCTCAGCGACTGACGAGCACGTGTCAAATTTGAGCAAGACTGGTTGAAAAACATGCCGCCTTCAAGCAACTTACAAAGGATGACAGAATGTCTTCCAATGAATTTTGTCCGCATCCCATAGGGGGCGCCACAAGTGTCACTTCATTTCATTAATGTCATTTAGTGAGAGAACTTGTAATTCAGGTAGTATGCATCATTAGCTGACATGGTGATGTTGACACTGAATCAAGAGCGCACGCCATTGATTCATGGCCAATTCCATCCAATACGTCACAGTATATCATGAAGCACATGCCAAGTCATAACACTTAAAGTGTCACTCACGTCACTCAAGTCAGACGAGCCCGAGTCGGAGCTTTCATCTTCGGAAGAAGAAGAAATCAGGATGACCCCCTCTGTCCCTGAAAGCGTTCCAATAATGGCCTTTGTCACCTCCCCCGGCTCCTCCGCCACTTTACAGGTTTCGTCGGTCCCTGCCGTTTGCAGCCCCGTGGGCGCAGCTTCCGGCTTTGGCAGCTGAATGAGGGTGAAGCCCCCCGGCAAGGAGATGCCCGGCTGCTTCTGGTCTCCTTGGACCGGGTTGGACGGAGGGCAGATCCTGAAGCAGTAGGTCCCGCTCTGGCTCAGGAAGCTGGGAGTTTTCAGCGAGGGCGACACTGTAAGAGAGACGGGCGAGCATGAGGGCCTTTGGAAGGCGCCTAGGGGCCCCAGCGCTGATCTCTGGTTGAGGGATGAGGTCGGAGCTTGCTGCGGCAGAGTCTCAGCCTCCTTGTTTTCACGCTGCGCTTTTAACAAGTGAACTGAGGAAAAAGAAGCAGATAAATCAAGCTGGTGAAAGTGTGCTCCATAAAATGAATAAAAGGGACACGTACACAATGGGTGCGTCTTCACGTCAGTGCTGTTCTTCGCCGAGACCACAAGGGGAAGCAGTCTGCCGGCGACCTTTAAGCTCTGTTTAGCAGCCGGGTCGTGTTTCGGTCCGCCGTCGGTTTTCAAAGGGATGTCCACGCTGGGCTGCAGCCTTCCAGTGACGTACGCTGCCAGCCGGTTGGCCGGGTGCAGGGAGCCCATGCTGCCCAACAACAGCCGCGCCTGATTGTAGGACTTCCCGTTGACCTGTGACGAAAAGGGTAGGAAAAATAGGATTCTTTTACTCAACTGAAGAGAGTAGCAGGCATGTACTTTTATTATGCGAATGCATTTTGCACACCAACCACTATGAGTCCAGACTCTTGGACACCGACGGGTTTCATCCTGGCGACCATCACGCCAGCAGACATCACGCCACTCAGGAAGGGCGTGACTCCCAACAGCCTCGAGCCCTCGACCTCCGCCAGGACCTGCTCTTCGTCACAGCTGTTGTTAGCGAATTCAGCATCCTCCTGCTCCTCCTCCTCCATGTTGTTGTTGCCCAAGGTAATTCTTGCACTTCGACCGATGTGTACCTGCAGTGGGGACGATACACCAACACACATGTATTAAATTCCTACATTTTGGTAGGAATGCACACATTGGATGGGGTGGAAACATTTGTAAAGATATTTATGTTAAAAATAATAACTAAATACAGTAGGTCCGCACGGTGGTCTAGTGGTTAGCACGTTGGCCACACAGTCACAGTCTGGAGATCGGGAAGACCTGGGTTCGATTCTCCATTTCTGTGTGGAGTTTGCATGTTCTCCCTGTGTGTGGGTTTGCTCCGGGTACTCCGGTTTCCTCCCACATTCCAAAAACATTGGTGACTCTAAATTGTCCATAGGTATGAATGTGAGTGTGAATGGTTGTTTGTCTATATGTGCCCTGCCATTGGCTGGACACCAGTTCAGGGTGTACCTCGCCTCTCGCCCCAAGTCAGCTGAAATAGGCTCCAGCATGCTCCCGCGACCCTAACGAGGAGAAGCGGTATAGAAAATGGATGGATGGATAACTAAATAATGGACATTTTATATAATAGTTAATAAGAATAATATATAGATATATAATAATACATCATAATAATTATTATTGATTATAATAGATTTTTTTAATTAATTAAATTAAAAAAACTGTAACAAAAATGTGCTGTATATCCTTGGTTGAAGTTTCAGCCAGATGAAATCCATTTCATTTTGCTTAAATGGAACAATAATATAATAGTTATATATTGTTACATAGGTGGCTGATAAGGTTTTTTGTGTTCTCAGTGGGTTTCCCCTCCCCCCATCGCGGAGCATTTGGTACAACTAGCGTGCAAAATGTCTCTGAAAGTGAACGTTTGTTTACAAGTGAGCTCAGGGGAAGTTATGACAGGCCGTTAACGTCACAGGCAGGAGAAAAAAGGAGCGCTTGATTTGCTCACTCACACAGTACCGGTAATCTTGCCTCATTGGAGTGTTTTTTTAAATGATCAGTTGTCTGAGCTATTTTTAATGTTATCGGTATGGCGTCATGATTCCATCATATCGGCCCGATAATTATCTTGCATCGCTATTTTTTTCATTTAAAAACTGTGGCTTAATGTACACATGCTGACATATTAAGGATTTGAAAAAAAAACAACACTACAACAAAAGGTTACTTCCATTTATTCACCGCTTAGTTTTAATTTTTTAATTTGCCTACCAGGTTATGCTACTTTTTCCCATTGAAAGCATGCAGCAAAAGTGCCTTGCTACTGAAATGACAGGTGTGTCTCTCTTGATATTGATTTCAGGTGCTTCTTTCTGTCAAATCTTATCAGATCCTGGATGGTAATCACACTCATGTTTTAGCCTTGGCAGAGGTCCTCGTGATTAACAAAGCCTGTCTGAGTCCACCGCACCCTTGTCTTCTCGTGCTGTTTGTGCAAACTCACCCTGTAGGTGAGGACGGCTCCGCTGGGCTTCTTTATGAAGATCCTCATGATGGGGTGGATGTGATACGGTCCCACGGTGAACGAGTCGGACAGCTTGTTCTGACTCATGCGCTGGCACAGGGCCTCCAGGACCATCTGGGTGTCTTTTTCCCAACAGCACGCCGACTGGATCTCGATGTGTTTTTTAACTGCCACTTGTTTGGACGCCGTGCTTTCTATCGGGAAACACGCACGCACGCACGCACGCACGCACGCACGCACGCACGCACGCACGCACGCACGCACGCACGCACGCACGCACGCACAGGAGTCACACTCTGGAGCGCAAGATGGTTCATAATAAATACCGATGACACAGTCTTACCGCTTAGTGTGGCGATGCCATTGGGCTCGATGGTGAGCTGAGCCGGCGGGTCGCTATCGATCGTCCGTACGCGGGCGCACGTCAAGAAGCTCTCCAAGTATTTATACACCGGATCCTTGTCCTCTTCCTTAATCTGCAATCATGTTGGCATTTTTCATGTGGCAAGCGTAAATATTTACATTTCAAATAATCACCCTTTTCCTATAGCGAGGGAAAAGAATAAAAAGTGTGTGTGGGAATAGACAAAGGCTCATGAAGTGATCAAAGATAAGAGTAGAAAAAATAAATAAAAGCACTGAAGTCAATGAAAACAAAAATGTGGAGGATTGTTTTTTTTTGTACCTTTTGCAGCAGAGGAGCACTGCAGGCTTTAGGTGTCTTCAGAAGGGACGCGCTGAGGCTTTTTGGAGAAAAAAGCGGCTCGAGATCCTTGTCCAAAATGTTGTGATTCCACAGTTTACTAGACCTTGCTGGCGAAAACACAAAAACCAAAATCTGTGTGAAGGTTGTGAGCCATAAAAGTGGCAGCAAAGCAAAACAATAAGCGGGACCTACAGGATAATAACCAGGGCCCGGCTAGGCAGCGACTAACACATTCCTAAATACACTAAAGCACTGTCATAGAGAGGATCTTTGACTAGTACTTTCTGCCACAGCACCAGAGCAATCCTGTCTTATAGAGCAGTGGTCCTCAACCCCCGGGCCGCGACCCGGTACCGGGCCGCACAGAAAGAAAAAATAACCTCCATTATTTCTTTTTTGGTGTTTTATTTTGAAAAGTGGCCGGATTCCCCGTTACACCCGTCTCACTTGACGCATGTCCATTGTGGGTGTGCTAACTTTATCTCATGCTGCACAGATAGACTACTACTGTATTTTTTTTATATACTGGAGCATTTTTCTTTCACCTCATATGTGGTATAAATGCTGATACTACGCGGGAATGCATGAAGGTAAGTTTGGATGACATATTGAGTGCTAATGTGCACATTTGTCTCAAGTTAATTCATGCTAGCGATGTCATCATCTCTCTGGAAAAACTAGGCAGGAACTTGAACTGGTGGACGGTGGGTCGCCATTCATTTTGTGCTTTTAATTTGATGTTATTCATGTCTTAGTTTTACACAATACATAATAAATAAGATAAATTAGATCGCTATAATGTACGACACCCCCGCCGCCCCCCCGGTCCGCGGGAGATTTGTAGGAACAAAAGGCCGGTCCGTGGGTCAAAAAAGGTTGGGGACCACTGATATAGAAGATCTTTGCATGGAGTTATTGTGCAACAGGTGCTTCAAAACAGCACCGCGCTTTGTTGTCATGCCTGTGCTGCTCCCAGCCACTAGGGGGCACACTTTCATGGTGACATGCTGTGATGTAATAACTGCTATTTGGCAACAGCCAATGACTGTACAACTTCAAAGGCACCTTATGATCACAAAGTGCAATCATCTTACCCTGAGTCGCTTCAGCTGTTTTGTGCTGGTAGCAGGTGCAGCCCAACATGCATTCGGGCTGCCGGCAGTGGTGGGGGCCAGCTTTGGGATATTGGAGGCTGGGGCAAACGCAGCCCAGCCTGCAGAACTCCTGGCCACATTCTGGCCCTGTGGCATTGTGGTCCAGGTGCGGGGGAGATCTCTGCAGAGCCTGGCGGTGCGGCGTCTGATCAAAAACAGGAGGAGGAGCAGGAGAGGTCTCAAGGTCATTTCTGCAGGTCTCTGGACCTGATGGATGCTGTATGAACACCGTTTGTTGACATGTACACTGGCCACTCCAGCTGTATCGAGAATTCTGACTCCACAAACATAATAATGTTAATTTCTTTACTGACATCATCGAGCAACACACACGCACCTATTTCCTACCTTTTCAGTCAACATGACAGACAGAGCAGCCGACATCCTCTTTGACGTCACCTGCGTTCTCTCCCATCCCTGGCTGACGGCCTCCGCCTCCATGTCCATCAGCTTGGACTGAACCTGTGGGTCGCACAAAGGTCTGCTCAGGCTGGAGCTCGGGGACGTCTGCTTGGAAGAACTGAGGATAGACGGAACAGAAAAGTCAATTCTTTGCCGTACCCAAGCAGACAAATACATGCATCACAAACAAAAGATACATTCCCATTTCAGCTGCTACATCTATCTACCCAGGTTCTTTGGGTTTTAAAAGTTCTCCTGTTATGTAAATGTGATGTTTTACTGTAATGTGTCCCCTTAAAGCCTGTCTATGGGCACCAAACACGCACAAAAACACCTACCACTCAATAACTTGATGTTCTGTTATTGAATAACATTCAAAAACTCGAGATAATGTCACATATTTCACAAAACAAAAGCTCAGTTTTACCATCACACAAACACACAGTCAGAGTTTGTGAAAATCTCCACTCTGGCCGAATTTTGCATCATGCAAACTGTACAACGATGCCACCTACCCCCCACAAATAGACGCCAAAATTAGACTGCAGTCCTGTGGGAACCACTGTACAGTTGACCCTCATTTATGGTTCATTGGTTACAGACCCGGCCGCGATAAGTGAATTTCGGAGAATTCAATATTAATAAGCGGAATATTTTCGCAGTTAGAGCATAGAAAACCTGTTTATGACTTTCTAAAAACGGCTTTTAACGTTATTAGCAACCTCTAGACATGAAATAACACCCCATAGTCACGTTTACACTCCTATTATTCTTTGTTTACATCACATTGCGCAGGCAACACGATCACTGCAGGGACATAACAAACGGCCAACGCTAGCACAGCAAGCTATCTAGTTAGCCTCTCCAATTTAGTTATTCTAAACTTAAGTGTTTCAAACGGAATGGGGAAGAAGGTCAAAGAAGTCAAAAATGTACCACTTCCACATGGAATGAGAGGAGACCCTTTACCTTCTCAGCCATAGCATGACGGCTCAGCTGTGCTGGCTTGGTAGCCAGTCTCCATGAAAGGTCATGTAGTCTAACGTCATGTCTCATAACATTACTGATGCCAAGTGACCACAAGACTACATGTAACTTGTCCACAGTCAACTATGAAACAGCCATTATTGAAAAGCCGTGATAGTGAGCGAGCGATATTGGAATTGCGACTGTACAGACATACAAGACGGAGTGCTATCAGTAAGGCTTATGAAAGCACTTTTAAACTGTCTAAAGATTCCAACACACTACTGTGGCACCCCTAACACTAATTTCAAATCCCTTATTCTCATTAAAAAACAAATGTGATTTTCAATTCAATTTTGCCTGAACAGCAACAATAGTAGGAAAAAGCCATCAAGTTATTACCTTTGTGGATCAGAACCAGCACTAGCATCTTCCGCTGCAAGTTTCGCCAGCCCTGGAGCCGGTGACATCAAGGCGGCATAAAGGAGGGGCTTGAAGGACCGCGGGCACGGCCTGTTGACGCCCAGGGCGGCCTTGCGCCGCTTGAGCACGCTGTCAAGCGTTTTAACGTAGCTGGAGCTTTTCTCTGGCAGCTGATAGGCCACCGATGCCACCTCGGGGCTGGTGGAGAAGGCGGCGGCGCGCTCGCTGATTTGCTGCGCTTCACTCTCCAGGTACTCATCCAGCATGTTGCTGCAGAAGGCTGAGTGGTTCTTTTGGGATGCTAAATACGTCAAATGAGTCTATTGAGGTCATATTTACTCGCCATTCATTGCAAGGTTTAAAAAAAACCCCTCACCATCACTTGCTTGCTTGCTTTGAATGAACTTGTTTTTCCAACCCTTTATTTTGGTTATGTCACTTGTCTTTCCTGTTCGGGAGATGAAGGGCAATCCCTCACCTGCACAGAAAGCACAATGCAAGAGCTTTCACTTTCACAACACTGTTCAACACCGCATAAATAGCATTTACTCCTTTATTCTGTTCATTATAGAACTGATGAGTGCAACTTACCGTCAGTGCCCATACAGGTGCCGCCATTGTCTGCTCTTGGCAGCTCCAAGGGGGGCAGCGGCAGGCGAACCCCCAGGTAACGCAGGTCGATGGACTTGGTGAGGTCAAGGGAGCTCAACTTCAAACCCACTAAATAGAACACAGGTAGTAGTACAGATTTGGTAAGATTTAAGGACTGCATCGTCAAAGTGCGTGTCCACTCACCCTCCTGGAGGACAGGGTGGATGACCTGTCTGTGTTTGATAACTTTGAGGTCCTTCAGTAAGATGGCCTCCAGGCGACAAATCTTCTCCTCAAGCGTCTCTAGGATCAGCTCCTCTGAAACATCCCAAAGGCATCAAGAAAATGCAAGGCAACGTTTGGTCGTCACAAGCTTCTTACCCGTCTTTTTGGACTGCGTGGGAGTTGCTGAGGAATCTGACGGTGTTGTCGAGGCCGGATTGGCGGGAAAGGCTCTGACATGACTCTCCAGGGCCTCCTGTGACACCAGTAAAAGTATGAACTGGAAGGAGGTTTCAGGGTATCTAGTTCAGCGTGTCCAAACTTTTTCGAGTGAGGGCCACATAGTGAAAAATGTGATATTTTGTAAAACACCACATGTAGATACTAGGGATGTCCGATGCCGGCTTTTTTGCAGATAACCGATATCCCGATATTGTCCAACTCTCAACTTCTGTTATCAACCGATACCGATATGCGTAACGTGACATATCTCCTGGGCTGGACTTATTACCTTATTATGTATATTTATGTATTATTGCAGTACAAATTTAACATGATCTGTTCCGTATTTATTTATTCATTCTATTTTCGTATTTTTCTTATGTCTCGTGTCTTGCCTTGGTTGTTCTATTTTGTGATTAAGTTCACTATGACATTTTTGCACAGCTGCTGGAAATGTAAATTTCCCTTGGAGATGATTAAAATATCTATTTTCTTTTTTCACCGATACTGTCCAACTCTCAATTACCAATATGTGTAACATCACATATCTCCTGCCGTGGCATTAACACCGCTGCCACGAGTGGCTGCCTTACAAGCAGCTCTGTTTTCTCATTCAAGCACATTTGTACGTACCATGAGCGCGACGTCCCTCATCCTTGTCCTGTTTACTCCTTCATATGGAGGCAGCACAGTCCGGGCGAAGATGAAAGTCAAGCGGCTAGCAAAGAAGTGGAAATTCAAGCCTTCGGTACCTTACGAGCTGGCAAGAACGTCCAGACCTTCAGGGAGTGCAGCTTATTTGTATTTGCAAAGGAGGTGGGCTTGCACTGTATGCGAACAAACTGTGGTGTCATCCTGGCCATGTGAACATTAAAATATCCATCTATACAACATTTTTAACATCGGTTTTCATTATCAGACAAAAACCCAAGCCAATGCCGATATCTACTGATATCACATTTTTGCCAATATCGAGCCCGATATTATCGAACATCCCTAGTCGATATGCTAACGAGTTATACAGTGGCGTGAAAAAGTCTTTGCCCCCTTCATGATTTCTTTTTTTTTTTCATGTTTGTCACACAATGTTTCAGATCATCAAACAAATGTAAATATTAGTCAATGACAACATACCTCAACACAAAATGCAGTTTTTAAATGAAACTTTTTATTATTAAAAGGGAGAAAAAAATCCAAAGCTACATGGCCCTGTGTGAAAAAGTGATTGCACCCTAAACTTAATAACTGGTTGGGTCCCCCTCAGCAGCAACAACTGCAAGACCATCACACTACTACCACATTTTACTCTTGCTATGATGTTCTTTTTCTGAAATGTGCCGTTACTTTTACACCAGATAAAATGGGACACACACCTTCCAAAAAATTTAACTTTTGTCTCATCAGTATTCCCAAAGGTCTTGGGGATCATCAAGATGTTTTCTGACAAAACTGGGACGAGCCCTAATGTTCTTTTTGTTCAGCAGTGGTTTTGGTCTTGGAACTCTGTCATGCAGGCTGTTTTTGCCCAGTGTCTTTCTTATGGTGGAGTCATGAACACTGACCTTAACTGAAGCAAGTGAGGCCTGCAGTTCTTTGGATGTTGTTGTGGGGTCTTTTGTGACCTCTCAGATGAGTCGTGGCTGCGCTCTTGGGGTCATTTGGTTTGGCGGGCCACTCCTGGGAAGGTTCACCACTGTTCCATGTTTTGGCCATTTGTGGATAATGCCTCTCACTGTGGTTCGCTGGAGTCCCAAAGCTTTAGAAATTACTTTCTAACTATTTCCACACTGATAGAGCTCAGTTTTTTCTTTCTCATTTCTTCCTGATTTTCTTTACATCTTGGCATGATTTCTAGCTTTTGGGGATCTTTTGGTGTATTTCACTTTGTCAGACAGGTCCTATTTAAGTGATTCCTTGATTGAGAACAGGTGTGGCGGTAATCAGGCCTTGGTGTGGCGAGTGAAATTCAACCCAGGTGTAATAAACCAGTTAAGTTATGTTTTAACAGGGAGCAATCACTTTTTCACACAGGGCCATGTAGGTTTTGTCATGTTCCACATGACAGGTGACACTTATGCTTTTGAGTTCTCTCGACCTTGTTCTGAGGCAGCTACTGGTCTCAGCTGTTCCTCGTTAGCAATCAGCAGGCTTGTTAAGCACAGTATTGTCACTGGGACAATGCTGCACTATTACGTTTTCATGGGATTATTGGAAGTGATTTAATGGTGAGTTTATGCTACTTTGCTTTGGACTTTTGTATTTTTACATTTTGTTGTGTCAGCCTTAGTGAGCCGTGCTGCTCTTAGTGCGCTCAGTTCTTGGACAATAAAGACCTATTTTGACATGCCTGAGCATCCTGGGGCAAAACATAACACGTTTGGATCTGTCTTCCTTAATAAAAAAGTTTCATTTAAAAACAGGATTTTGTATTCAGATTGTGTTGTCACTGACTAATATTTAAAATTGTTTGTTGATCTGAAACATGGGCCGCACGGTGGATAAGTGGTTATCCACAGTCAGGAGATCTGGAAGACCTGGGTTGGAATCTCCGCTGGGCATTTCTGTGTGGAGTTTGCATGTTCTCCCCGTACGTGTGTGGGTTTTCTCCGGTTACTCCGGTTTCGGCCCACATTCCAAAAACATGCATGTTAGGTCAATTGGAGACTCTAAATTGTCCATAGGTATGAATGTGAGTGTGAATGGTTGTTTGTCTATATGTGCCCTGACTGGCGACAAGTCTCTCATCATACCCCCGCGACCCCAATTAGGACAAGAGGCATAGAAAATGGATGGATGGATCTGAAACATTTAAGTGTGACAAACATGCAAAAAAAATATGAAATCAGCAAGGGGCAAACACGTGTGTGTGTGTGTGTGTGTGTGTGTGTGTGTGTATATATATATATTTACGTATATATATGAGTTGTATTTTAAATATGATGTATGTACGTATATTTATATAATTTGTTAGCTGTAAATATAAGGAAATTGGCTACATTATTATTATTAGCAGTTAAACTGATGTGTAGATTAAAATATTACAGCAGGACACTGCATTTTTACTTGACTTTTGAATGGTATGGAAAGGGGGCTAACGTGTTATTTGTCAAATCAAATGCTTGAATTAATTAGAAAAAAATGTAATTTTCAATCATTAATAAATAAAACCTGATGCATCGTTTTGGAAAAAAAAAGAAAAAGAATAAATGTTGAGTCTTACTCTCGTGTGGAATGACAAAAAGGTGATGCCCTCCACCTCATCCAACTCTGGTTGCGTAGCGACGCCAAATGACGGCCTGTGGTCTTCTGCGGGGGAGGGTGCGAATTTCCATCCTGGGCGGAATCTCGCCCAGTGCCCCCTCCTCCTGCCGTGCACTTTCAGGGACTCCTGGACGGATGCTGACGGTAACGATGGTGATGGTGATGACACCTGTGTTTTCGGGGTGACTTCCATGTGCGGCTGCTTGCTGGGGGGAGCATCATCAACATCAACTTTATCATCATCATCCACATCTTCTTCTTGGACTTCCACAAGTGAACGTTTTGAGGTGAGCACAAGGTCCCCCGAGGCTTGACTGCCCGTCACACACCTGGTGATGTGCTCGTCCTTTGGGGTGGGGTTGAGGGGGATGGGCTCAGCGGGGAGGGACACGGACTTGGTGCTCAGAGGGCTGTGAGACATGAGACAGTTGCAAAGAATCAAGATACACGACACGTTCACACTCGACTGGGTCTGTTTGAGAAAAGACGCCTTTGAGGTGCTATTCTGTTACTACTGTATATTGTGAATGACTGCAATGTGTGCGCACGTTACAAAGACAAGCAAATAGTAGTTCATCAATTAATGCCATCGCTTCGCCTGGCCTCACCCGCCAGGGCAGCGCACTCAATTCGCCCTTGTTGCAGGACAGGGAAAGTGAGGAGGAAGAGTCGGCCATCATGCTAAAGACAGTGCCGCCAGTGTTTCCCATACCTTCATTAATTTGTGGTGGCCTGCCACGAATACATTTGGCGCTACCTGTTGGCCCTCGCCCGTAAACACATTATAATGGGACTGCTTGTGAATGGAGCCTGTCGTTCGAGCTCGATGGCATTGGAACTGCTTCTTAACACGCCTCACACGCACCTGCTCTGCCACAGAATAAGAAGATGTAGCAGGAGGGATCAGTGTTGCCAATTTAGGGACTTTGTTGCTGTTTTTGTGAGTATTCAGACCCCACTGGATTAAAAAAATGACTAGCAACAAATCTGTGAACTTTTTCCCCATGTTATTGGACACCTGCTGTGCCCGCCACCAGCAAGGCGGCCTTTCTTGTTTGTGACACCAAAAAAACACACACAAAAAGAAGCAACATAAAGAAAGCTACTGTATGTCTAGAAAGGCTAGGTGTAGCGTTCCTTTCTGTGTTGCTACGTGAAATCAATGCACCCAGGAAGGAAGTTCCCACAATACTGCCATTATTACATGTTGTACCTCAGGGTTTCTGCTACGTGCAATTCGTGGTGGCGATGCACCACTACAAAATAAAAGCCACCACACCTCAAAAATTACTTTTTTTCTTTTAAAAACTTGAAAAAAATGTTTAAGTAGTATATTGCATGAATGTGAATACAGTATATATACACACTCCTGATCAAAATCTTAAGACCAGTTGAACAACTGCTAGAATGATCATTTTGCACATTTGGATCTTAATGAGGTTTTAAGTAGAGCTACAACATGCAAACACAAGAAAGGGGGTGAGACAAAAAACATTTTGAAAAAGTAATTGATTGAAAACAACAATTCAACTGAAATAGGTTGTTTATCAGCTGATCAAAAGTTTAAGACCATCGCTCAAAAAAGAAAAAAAAAAACCTCTCCAAAGAGGGTTTCCAGGAGGCTAGTGCACTGCAGTCAGCACCAGTGAGGGCCTTCATGTGGGTGGAAGACCGCCCGCCCTGTGTCTTGATGGACAGCCAATTGGACCCTCCGGCTCAGCGCAGGTGATGTTCTTGGGTCTACCACTTGACTTTTTTGTTCCATAATGCTCAGGATCTTTCCAAAACTTCAAATTGAACTGATTTCCTGCTCCCAACCTCAGCAGCCATGGCACACTGCGAGAGGCCTTGCTTATGCAGCTCCACAATCCCACCATGTTGAAAAAGAGAAAGCTTCTTAGCTTCACCATCAGGAGGGCATGACAGTGGGAATGATGACACCACATCAACATTTGGAGCACATTTGGGCTTTTATAGCCTGTGGTCTTAAACTTTTGATCAGCTGATAAACAACCTATTTCAGTTTTTTTTGTTTAAATTACAAGTTCAAAAAAATGTTTTTTGTCTCACACCCCCTTCTTGCTTTTGCGTATTGTAGCTCTACTTAAAACCTCATTAAGATCCAAATGTGCAACATGCTAATGCTAGCAGTTTTTCAACTGGTCTTAAGATTTTGATGAGTGTGTATGTATGCTATATAGATACATACACAGGTTATTATTATTTCCGCACATATTGAGCACAATTAAGTTTGAAAACGATTTAAAATACAAAAATGTTTCACTGCGCTTTATTTTGATAAACATGCACCGGAATTGCCCGTCAGCCTTGCTGGCATGTGACCAGTGACCAGATATGCGACACATCTTGTGTTGACTTTCACTTTGTTTCTTACTATCGGGAGAATGAACAACAGCCGTTTCAATCTCATTCCACTTTCTGGCATTTCTGTTTACATGCCTGGCTAGCGGCATCAAGCTAACTCTGTGGCTACTACTTTCTAACCTTCTAACTACGTTCATGGGATACGTCAAACATCACTACTTACTTTTTAAAGTGCTCTCTTGTTATCATTATAATACTTATGCTTGTCTTCAAAACACTAGCAGTGTGTTGAAGTTGTGCAACAGAACACGTGGTGTGTACAGCTTTAGACTGTGATGCTATCACAGGGGTTTCCAACAGGTAGCTCGTAAGCTAGCAGTAGCTTACCAGCTGATGTTGAGTAGAATATTTGCTTCACCTCTTAATAGTTTTATAAGTGTTGATTCAAACATGACACCTGTATTTAATGACAAGTGAGCACACTGTGTGGAGATGTACTTTGTAAATAAAGTGCAAATTAAATGTTGTAACTTTGCCATTAAATTAACAGTTTTGCAATGTTCTCGGTTCATGTTCGGTTAGTTATTGGAAAAAGTTAAATAAGTTAATAAATAAATAAATCATTTAAAAAATGTAAATCCTTCCTTTTTTTAAAAAAAATGGAGAAGCAGCAGCGGCACGACACAGCAGTGGTAATCCGCCCTCCCATGCAGCCCTCCACCACAGCTTCCAAAAATCCCAGGGAAAATCCTGTTTTGGAGGTGTTTTTATAGCTCCCTTTCTAGGCAGAATATGTGCATCCCATTACGTGCATTAATTACCTGCCTCTTTTTTACCTCTTTTTATATCTTTAGAACGCACATATGTATTCATGTCTCACATAAGGATTGTGGATGATGGGCAGAAATTCAAAAAAGTGCCCTTTTCTGTTAAAGACTACCAGACCTCCAATAAGGATAACCCCTAAATTGCACATTCTGTAGACGTGAACCTCATGTGTATTGCTGATATTGATCATTTAGACTCATCCTTTAAGCCATGGATCTGCACCTTTATCCAGACCGGCACCAAAAACTGTGATGATTCTTGCATCACTCTGCTCCTTGGTGGACGAATTAAGGTGCAGTCTTTTTGTGAAGTGTACACAATAATGATTCGAATTTCGTTAAATGTATGCATGTTAACCAGCTATTATGACAAAAAAAACTCCATGGCGCAAACAAGAAGTGCACTTTTGGGAAAGTAACAGCATACCTTTGCTCCACATGTTCGTCTTTGGTTTCCATTTGTTCCTCAGGCTGTAGGCCCAGAGGTTCGCTGTTCAGCAGCAGCGTCCCCGTTCCACGCAATGGAGTGTCACCCCTGTCCTCCCTGAAGCCCTTGGCAAAAGGATTGTGGTTAATTTTCAGCTGGGTGATCATAAAGTTCTGGTAAGTGGTCACGGCCTTGAATTCCGTCTGTGAAAAGGTGAAGGTCATGGTCTCTGGACCGATGACAAGAGGCTGCTGCAGCGGGGGTGTGACCTCGTTGAGAAGGGGGATGATGTGCAGCCTGGGAATGTAGCGCCGCATGGACGTCAGGATGAGGTGGCCCTCCAGGTCCCTGGGGTTGTTGGTCAGTTTGACCTTGTAGAAGGACACCAGCCCGCCCATCAAGTCGGAGCCGAGGCATGGCGTGTAGTGATGGCAAAAGGCCCGCACCGGACTCTCTGCCTGCTGCTCCGCCAATCCAATGACCTCCCACTTTGAGGAGTTCCAGCGGTACCTGTACGTGTCTGCTGGAATGATGGAGAGCACCAGGCTGTAGCGCTGGTTGGGATCCAGACCCGCCATGCGGTAGCGGCAGTAGGGGAACATGCGGCGGCCGTGTTTGGTGACGATCATCTCGGTTCCGCAGCTGTAAAACTGCTTCCACACACGGTCGTTCTCCAGAGTCACACTGACACCTCTGAAGGTCAAGACGGCAGGATGGTCATCCGTCTGGAGCGTTGAACCAAAATCAGAAGCCGGCGGCGCGGTCGACACCGGTGCCGATTCTGTTATGTGGACCAGGCTGCTGTCGGCGTACGCTACAGAGTCCGAAGCTGAGATAGCTGGGCCCGTCTCCGCCGTGCTGTCCAAGGTGGTGGGCGATGCTACGCCGGGCTTGGCCGGGCTGGCCTCGGCGGGGGAGTGGAGCGGCATGACGCCGTCGCTATGCGCCACGGAGACCGCCTTGCTCTCCAGTGACGCTTCGCTGCCAAAGCCTGGTGTCGCGGCGGTGGGAAAAGTGGGTGTAGAGGAAGGGACCACGGGGAGGGGACCTGACGGGGGCGCGTTAGCCAGGCTTCCCTCCTCCACATGCTGGTCCTCCATGATGCCGCCCGGTTCATCGTCAGTAGCAGGCATCACAGTCCACTGAGCGCAATCACCTCATCCTGTTTGGGAAAGTATAAATATATAAACACGTCAGACGTCACACTACCCAATATTGCTAATATCCTTACATTAGTCACTGACAATCAGTGAGATCCTCTATGTGCAACAATGCTAGTCAAAGATCCTCTATATGACGGGAGTGCTCTGCTGTTTATAAGGATGTAATAAAACAATGCTAGTCAGAGATCCTCTATGTCAGGGGTCCTCAGCCACTGGGCCACTGCCCGGTTGGGCTGAACCGGGCCACGGGAAACTTTCAGGCGCAATGATACAAAAAAACAGTCACATAAAATTTGTTTTATTCAAATAAGTACATCAAATTTGATGAAAATGGATATAAATTCCCCCGCTGGAGATTTGTGGGAACGAAAGCCGGTCCGTGGGTCCAAAAAGGTTGGGGACCACTGCTCTATATGACGGCAACGCACTGTTGTTTTTGAGGACCTTCTACAAAAATAGTCAAAAATGCTCTATAAAAATAGGAGTGCAAGGCTAAACTGCAGTTGGATGTCATCCACGGGCCAAATTGCCAGTTGAACACCCCTCAAAATAGCATGCTTTTATGATAACAATGCTTAGGGGTGTTCCTAATATTGTGACTCTCTACTATCGCTACATAAGGTGGGCAAAAAAAAGAGGAACATCTCTCAATATGATGCACGTGGTTATACACCACCGCGAACAACATAACATTTTGTTCAAGTTCTACCTCTCTGATCGTCACCATTATTGTTGTAAAGGCAGACGTGCACGTGCTTTTTTTTTATCATATTTGTCTGTAAGCTTAAAACTGAAATTTTGATACGTTTTTTTTCCCATATGGTCATCGTAACATTACGTCACAGCCATCAAAACACTATTGACCAACGATGACAGATATCACAATGGGCATTTAATTTTTTAAAAAGAGCAGCTTTTTACCTATTTTAGTCCAGTCAAGTGCGAGAAAAGTGGACTTTGATAACAGCGTGAGCTGTTCGGTGCGACTGACCAATAGCAGCTCGGTGTCTTTACTCGTGGAGGACATGGCTGACATGGCCGGATAGTCCCGTGATAAACTCGAATGAAAAACGGTAACAATATAAGCACGCCACAAGAGTATTTTATAGCGTGTTTAAATGATGACGAAACCTTGTAAATGAAATATTATTCAAATAGAATAACCATCGTTTAAAGCGGTGAGCACGAGCACACCGCCGTAGAGCTACACAGTCACACCAACATGATGCCGTTGACCAAAGGTGTTAATCGCTATCAAACGGCTCCCAGCCACCATGTTTACGTCCTCAATCTTCTGCTTCTACCCCGAAACCACCGAGCTTTAAAAGAAGGAAGTAAATTAAGTTGTTGGGAAAAGAAATAAAGAAAAAATGAGAGCCAGCGAACGAAGCAGGCAGGCCGCCACTCACCAAGTTGGAAAAGTTGCAGTTTCCTCAAACGCCTCACGACTCGGCTCCGGTGCAGCCAACGTGGGCCTTGCACAACTGTTGCACCGCCCGGCTTTATCCTTTTTGTTTTTATTTATCCGTCGATCGCAGAGATGGCAAAGGGGGAAGGCCGAGGAGCCACGCCAAAGCCAGGGCTGCTGCTGCTCCGCATCGACCGACCCCGCTGTGCGTGCACGTCGTGGAGCCAAGAAAGCGCATGCACAGTATCTCCACTCCTCCCCCTTTCTTTACTTCCACCAATGACGCTGGATCCGCCAGGAACGCGGGAGTTTTTTCGTCGTACTGGTGTAAATAATAATCAAAAATAAACTCAATGAAGTTCGCACTATTATTTAAAAAATCCAGAAACTTCTTTGGCGTCTTCTTCTTCGTCGTCGTCTACCTGCTCGTGAGTACACACACACAAACACTGGCGCTCGAGGTTGTGACGTAACACCCTCACCATGGCGCCACAGCTCCAGTGGGCCAATACGCATGCTCCTTCCGGTTTGTGGAGCCCGTCAACTGCTTGAGTTTAACCTCAGAGTTCAAAATAAATTACGTTGAATAATCACAATGATGGAAACATTACAAAATCTACAACATGAGCATTTGTTGAGAGTTACTGCTTTAAACGAGATAAATCTGATTCGCCATTGGTCGCCGCTATGTTGTGACAAAATGGCGGCCTGGCGGAGTCGCGTAAGTACTAAGTACAGTTTACACGGTAAAAATGACTTCTTAAAACACAATATATTGAAGCTATTGTGCTGTTCTAAACAGTCATGCAGTAAATATGATAACCTAAAGTTATCTCACCTTAGTTAAATTCGGTGTGATTTAAATGTATACTAACACAATGGAGCTATCCTTAACAATAGCTACAGTATCTATCTGGCAGGATTGTGTCGTTAGCTCACAGTAATGTTAGCAGTGTTGTTCCTTACAGCAGCTATACAGTGCATGAATAGTGCTAAACATATAGTTAAATATATAACATGTATTTCCTAAAATGACAACTCACTGTATTTCATTGTTTTGGTAGTGATGAGCAATACCTCTGATATAATTTCCGATCCGATACTGAGTAAAATTCAGGCTGGTCTTGGCAATGACGATCCGATACCGCTACTTTGTGCAAATTCACCTCATGTGTTTGGTAAATTTGAAAAAGTAGTGTATTTCATATCATATAATATAAAGCATACAAGACATTTAATTGATCATTTACATAAACTAATAATTTAATAATTACTTTAAGTTTTTTATTTGTTAATTTTGAACCATGAAGTATGTTGAGGTAGCAGAGTGATTTATAGTATAGCCAAGCTAATATACAACAATACAAAAAACAGGGCATAATCGTATAAAATATGTGAAAATGGTATTTTAAACGATCAAAAAAGGAAATAAGTAATATAATAAAACCATTAAAATAAATGATGAATTCTTAAGAGCTGCTATAAGAATGAAAACTTCAGTCACAATTCACACGTGGCTCCGTTTATGATCAGTCATCCTTTCATCAGACAAACATTACCTCAAATGACCAAAGCGTTGAAAGTATCGATATTTTTGATTTGAGAAATGATTTTAGAGCATGATGGGTAGGTATCGGAAGTATCGATAGTTCAGTATTGAGCTGCACATCAGATGGATAGATCAATAGATACTTTATTCTTCCCAGAGAGAAAGTCACATTTCCAGCAGCTCTGCAAAAATGCCATAATAAACTTAAGCACTTAAAAATAAAACAAACAATGCAAGATAGAAGCGATAAGAACAATAAGAAAATAGAATAAGACTAAAGAAATTTCATTACCTAAATTTCACTACATCACTACCTTTTGTTGTGGTTTAACAAAAAAGTACATCAAAAGCCCTGTTTCATATGCCTTAAATATATAAATATGCCTTATATTTATTTATTTATTTATTTATTTATTTATTTATTTATTTAAAAAAAATATATATATATATTTTTTTATTCACAAAAAACTATATATATATTTATTTAAAAAAAACTATATATATATATATATTTTTTTTTTTTACCAAATGTGACTAAGTTTAAGGCATATGAAACAGGGCTTTTGATGTACATACTTCTTTGTTAAACCACAACAAAAGGTAGTGATGTAGTGAAATTTAGGTAATGAAATTTTTTTATTTAGTCTTTATGTATATGTATGTATGTGCATGGCTTAGATCAAGGGTACGGAAGTGTTACATTTAAAATTTTAAACTCGTGGATAGACCTTGGTAATGTTATCAAGACAAACTTCAGACATTGCAAAACACACACCCAACATACCAGAGCTGGAGACATCTTCCATTTCCCATAGCAACCCTCCCAAGTTCACTCTTTCTTAAATGTAAAGTACATAACTCGGTGTCCACTCGGTGTTAGACTTTTGTTCAAATAATCTTATTTTACTCTTTTATACACAAAAAAATCACTTTAGTTGCAGAGTTGAGTAATTATTCCATGAATATATACCATTGTAATCGTGGGGTTTGTTTTTCCATGGAATTATGTTCTTCAAAATTTTCAGCAGCAGGCGGACACGAAGGTTATGTACTTTTCACTAATGATTACACAACAGTTGTTTTTTTTTTACACTGAGAATATTTCAATAAAACACATTAGAAACCAATTTCAGACGACATTCTTTAATTCTAAGTAGAAATCATGACACAATTATCAGAGAAAATATTGTTAATTTCACAACAAAAGTAGACAGGCTTTACATGGAACATTTCAATGTCCAAATATAGACACTTTTTTACAACATAGCCGTGCTAGCGCGAAATAAAAACATGAACAGGCTTAATTTATGGTTTGGTAAGCTTCCTCACTCTATAAACGTCAGAGTGATAGGGATAGTACACATTGTTAGAACAACAACTTCAAATACTACTCAAGTGAAGTTGAAGACAGAAAAGGGTACCCTTGATCTGAGCCATGCACATATATATTACAGCTGTCAATCGATTAAAATATTTAATCATGATTAATCACATGTTGTCAATAGTTAACGAATAATTAGTCACGCATAATCGCAGATAGAAATACGTGTTTATCTATAATAAGTAGGGATGTAAATCTCTTAGTGGTAAACAATTTGATACGTAACGAGGAGAACTACATCATTTATGCAAAGGGTTGTCACTTTTGGAAATATCGGCCATTATTTAATTCAGAAATCAATCCACATTTAGAAATCCCCCAGTTTTTGCATGTTTAAAGCAAGTCCTTGAACGCACCTTGTACAGTTGTCCCATGCAGTACAGATAGACCACTATACTGTATTTTGATCCTTTTTCTTTCACCTCACATTTGCTTCCAAGTTCTGATACTATGTGGGAATGCATAAAGGTCACATTTGATGACCTTATTGAGCGCTAATGTGCTTGTTTGTTGGGTGGACGGCCTCTCTGGCAGATGGTGGCTTTGTATTCATTTCGTGCTTCCTCAAACTACGGTGTGGGACGAGGGTCAAACAAGACATGTGCACGTTAATCACGCGTCCAAAAAATGAGTGCCGTTAAAGGAAATGTCTGTTAATGCGTTAACGTCGACATATTCACAAACATGCAAGAATGTAGACAGCAAAGTGAACCACAACAAGAGAATGGTGGATACACCTTTTATTTACCTGCAACATATTGAACCTGTATGGCAGCAAATCATGTTAAAATGTGACTTAAAACATCGCATGCAGAGTTAATAAAGGTTTTATGATGGAGATGAATTGACGCTGGAGTGAATGATGGAGTCATGTCAGGATTCAACGGTTATAAAACAGTCATTAGGTGACAAAGTGTCAATACCAACACTAGTTTGGCACATCTCATTGCATTTTTTTTACAGAGAAAAACTAAAGCACACAAGAAATATAATGACTAAAGATATACGGTTGCTTTACTTAAGAAGAGGACACATTTGTTTGGAGACAAAAAAGAGGTATTCCCTCCAAACCCTAGAACTAAGAAAAGTGATTATTGACGTAATGTGCACCCACTTTAATATTTATTAGGCAGATAAAAACAGTGGCATATGATAGAAAAGCTCTGCAATAAACCCCCTCTCCAGGGTGAGGGGGTGGGGGGGATTATAATGTGCTGCAGTTTTTATTGAATGTGAAAGTCGCTCAGTCCAATAAAACTAAACGGCAGGATTACGCAAAAACATGTGGTGAGAAACGGCCTCTTACATTTTGGTGCAAAGCTTTTGGTCGTTTGGTTCAGGATGGTACTCAGGAGTAGAGCCGGGTGGATCGATACCATTATTGATAGCAATTGAAAGCGTGACGAGATCTATGTTTTTCAGTTCTCTTCTGTCTTTATTTTCAAAAATATCTGAGTGTGTGTTTGGACTTTGAAGGATTTGAATGCCAATAGGAGTTTTTGTTTATCTCTGGCACTATTGACTTCATTTTGCTGAAGCAATTGTTTCTTCTACAATATGAACAATCCTTATATTTTATTTAGTAGGGGTGGGAATCTCTGGTCACCTCACGATTCGATGTGATTACGATTCAGAGGCCTGCGATTCGATGATCGATGCATCCTTTTTTGTAATCAATAGTTTGTCAATTTTTTCAAGCATGTTTTTTTTCTCCATATAATTTCTTTTTACTCACTATGTACTACTAAAACAAAGCATATAAGCATTGTAATGATCCCCAATTAAAATAAACATGACACAGATGAATTGACTTCCATTATCTTTGAATAACTGGAAGGTTCCATCTACCAACATATTTCCCATTGCACGGCACCAGCAGGACAAGTGAAGTGCACCAGTAGCAGCGTATACGACCGCAAATCCTTTGCAATAAAAGTGTTTCAAGCAGAAACACTTTTCCAAAGAGTTGGGTGGAAAATTAGTTATCACCTGCTCGATGGTTCTCTGGCTGGTTGGGGTGGAAACGTGTTATGTGCTTTCTCATATTTGTCGTGTTCCCAAAGTATCTGAAGCTTGTATGACAAAGCTTGCATATTGTCTGGCTGTTGTCCAAATCTCTTTTACCTTCAACGACGTGAAAGCCAAAGCGCTTCCAGACGCTCGCTTTGAATCCAGCGGGTGCGAGTCGGAGTTTACGCTCAGCCGTTCTGGTAGCGTCTTACGCCTAGGTGCACCACCATAAACCGTCCAGGCTGCACTTCCGCTTTCCGTCTTTTTGTTCCGTCGGCATGGATTATTTTAATTTATGAATCCATTAATAATCGTCAATGTCCGCATCGCGATGCGTATAAGAATCAATTATCAATCAATTATTATTGTTTGTTAAATTGTTCACAAATAAGGTTGTTGATAATATATTTGTTTTCCTAAAGTCTGTGTCCTGTGTTTCATTCTGATAATAATCAATTTAAGGCAAAATCATTCAATGATCCTGAAAAAAGTGTAAAGAAAGAAAAAGTGTCAGTATCAATGAGTACTTTCTCTGTATTGACTTGGCATTGGATTGCCCACCCTGACTCAGGACTACAGAGTCCCACACCCATCTATTTGTGACATGCTCCGTCATTCTCCATGACCCACAAAGTAGCTTTGGAACTAACAATCGGACGTACAAACAAGCAGAAATAAGGTGCTTCACCATTTTCCCACCTTTGCCACTACAAGAACATTCTTCTAAAGTTCTTGACGGAGAACAAGCTATTCCCAGTCCCGTACACGTATGGACTAATGGACGTATAGGACGTGGATATAAAGAACTCCAATTCCGCCCAAAACGGGACATCTGTGGGGTTGAAAGCCATCTGGAAGACCAGATAGAGAGTCCAGTCCACCTGGAAGAGCGCCATGGCCGCCAGGATAGCGACGGTGCTCCGGTGAAGCCTCCGACTGTTACGCTTTCTCACGGTCTGCGTCGAGCCGCTCACGCTGGCAATGGGCATCACAGTCGTCGTCCGACTGAGCAGCACAGCGACGATGAGACCGCTGGTGAGCGTGACAACGATCAGAGGCAGTAGATTGCACAGCAGGAGGAAGACGTACTTGTAAACGCGGTTGACTGTTGGACAGTGATGGTTGCTGCAAAGGAAGAAGTCCAATGGGCATCCTGTGTGGTTCCTCGTGAGGTTCCCTGCCTGGCCTTGCAGGTTCATGACAAAGATAGGGGTGCTCAGGACAACGGAGATGCCGACGCAAAGCCCGCTCACCATCCAGGCCGCCCGGATGTTGTCCAGGTAGATGGGAAGGTGGACCCTTTTGTTGCTATCTCTCATCTTCTGGTAGCGATAGATGCTGATGAGGACGGTGAAGAGGATGCTGCTAATTTCTCCAAACACGGTCAGGAACTTCAGCGAGCGACAGGACCAAGCGTCCGAGACGACGTACGAGGTCTGAAGGACGTCATCGATGTTGATGATGAGAATCTCCTCCAGGTTGGCCGTGGCCAATCCCAGAAGAAACAGCTTGAATGTTTTGAGTGGGGAGACCCCGGTGTGAATGATGGAAAGGATGAGGACCGCATTACCCACCAGCCCCATGCAGGAGAGGACCACTCTTAATATCAGGAGGTGGATGGACAACTCCAGCATGATTGGATCAGTGACTCCTCACTTTGGAGCATCGGTGAGGAGACGCTTGTTATCAAAGTTCTCCGAGATGTGACAAGAGTGGAGAGAGAGAGAGAGAGAGAGACTGTGATGATTGCTCATTATAAAGACAGCAAAACAAACCTTCTGGAAACTTCTGAAGGCTGGGAGTCATTAAAGTTTCACCTCTGAGCTTTGCAAAGCATCATCCAGAGACCATGGATTGATTGAAGGCATGGACATGTTTGTTGTTTTCCACTGGCTGACATCGACAAATACACCTTTACTTGTTCAGCGCTTAGTTTTGGAATCACACTCTTCAGAAATTAGTTATTCAAATCATTTTCTCCAGTAAGTACAGTAGCTGCATATAACATCAAAAATTAAAGGAAAAGTGCACTTTTTGGGGGAATTTCCTATCCACAATCCTTATGTGATACGTGAACACACGTCTTTCTCTTTTCTGTGCGTTCTGAACATATAAAAACATAAAAAAGAGGCAGCTAAGAATGTGTGTAATGGGAAGCACCTCCAAAAGGCACCAACAAGGCTCCATTTCCATAATGTGAGCTGCATATGAACCACATTGTTGTTATTATTATTGTTATTAACATTGTTACGCCCAAGAACTACCTTACTGGCGTAGTGACACCTCACCACACCACAGCGGCTAGTTACCAGCCGGCTAGCTACTAGCTTCACCACACACTCGCTCACAATGCCTCAGGCCACTAGCCAAAGGTAACGCTACGTATTGGAGCTGCCGCCACTGCTGCTGTGTTTTTGAATTTGAAAAAGTTAACACTAACGTGGACACCACCTTGAGTTATTTTGTGAATTCACGAGTGTTTCCCGTCTTTATCAAACGCTGGCACTTGCAACTGTCTGTGGCTCCGTGATGGGTCAGATTGCAGCTGTCAAAGATTAAGCAAAAAATCTAAGTTTGTTATTGTAGGATATTTATGAGAGATGCACGATGTCTTTTTTTCAAACCGATAACCTTCTGCTTCTCAAGGCTGATATGATGCAGATAAGTACTAACTTCTTATATGTATCAATATACTTTTTTAAAGATTGAAGTATAGTTTGTGCACACCTTGAGGTAAGAAGGACTAGAACAAATTAGGATTAGTTGGTTTGTCCTAATCAAATATGATGACATCAGTACTATCAGAAGAACCGGAGTATAGAGGGGGAGGAGCCACCTGCTGTGGCCCAGCAAGGTGCACTGTATTCGGGCACACGCTCTGTGCAGCTGGTCTGGCAACATGGAGGTCTCTGGCAAACCTTTCGCATTGTTCAAACACAGCGGCACCAGCGTTTCAGCTGGCTGATAAGGTTTTTTGTGTGCTCGATGTTTTTTTTTTTTTTCCCCCCTCACGGTGGAGCAACGTCCTTCTTCCTTAAAGTGAAAGTTTGTTTACAAGCAGGGGTGTATTTAATAAATTGCGGGCCCAAGGCAAAACTAGTCATTGGGGCCCCTCCACTATGTCATTTAGGCCACTTTTTTTTTCCTGCTTTTGAAATCTGTCACATTTATCTCTCAGTTTAAGTTACTAGTTACTTAGCCATGTTTATACCCCCCCCCCCCCCCCCCCCCCCCCCCCCACACACACACGTAATATTTGAAATATTAATATTTATCATCTTCTAACAAGTGTGAATATGAGAAAAATCTCCTATTTCCAGAAGTAGCTCAAGTCCTTAAACTCCTCCTGGGGGATTATTATTACCGAACAAGTCAATCATCTCAACGCTTTTTCTGTAATTGATAAGAAGATGATGTGACATTTAACATAGTTTAACATACTGTAGTTTGGCGCTTTAATACTCGCATCTTTGTGATGAAAAGCGCCCCCAGCAGCTTCATCTCCATGCATTCTCCTAAGTTGACACGGACAGTAGCGGTGCTGCTGTGCTCGTGGCTACGTTTGTTGTGACTGTGAAAAAGGTTGACACAGTTTCACAGACAGTTTCCATTTAAAACTTTAAAACTTTTCTCCCATCTTTGGGACATGCGAGGTAACATGGAATAGTCCATTGTTGAAACACTGATGAAAGATTACACATTTTGATGTGAAGTTTTCAGCACGTGAATTAAAACTAAAACAGTAGGATTAAATTGAAGGGGGAAAAAACTCAATAATCACTTTTTATAACATGTTTGGGGGCCCCTGGAAATCTCGGGGCCCCAGGAAATTGCCTAATGGTAGGTCTGCCCCTGTTTACACGTAAGGTCAGGGGAAGTTACGGCAGGCCGTTAACATCACAGGCAGGAGAAAAAAAAAGGAGCGCTTGATTTGCTCACTCGCACAGTACAGGTAATCTCGCCTCATTAGGCCGTTTTTTGAAATGATCAGTTATTGAGCGATCTTAGCATATTTACGGGTATGACATCATAGTTCCCTCATATATAATTATCAGTCCAATAATAATAATAATTATTATTATGGTGCACCTTTATATTGATTTATTTATTGTTTTACTGCGTTTATTGTTATAGTCTGTACAGCTTGTGCAGCACTTTGGTTGTTTTAAATGCACTATAGAAATAAAGTTTGACTTGACGTGACGTGATGAAAAGAAAAGCATGGACTTTTATCTTCTTTTTAGACGTGCAGGACAACTAGGAATTTTCAAAAGTGGTTACAGTTTAGACTGAATGTTTTATTATTTTTATTTGTATGGCGGTACAGAATGATCAAATGAGATATTAAACATTGCCTTGACTGTTTAAGCTTGAATGATGGCTACAGTTTGACCCTGGAACAGACCATTACTATTTCCTATTGGAAAAACAGTTTCCGAGGCGGACTAGCATCTTAGTAATAACATGCGCACGGACAAATGAGGAAGCCGTAATGGGACACGGGAGTCTCGCTGCTGACAGAGGACCAGTTCATGTTCCAGCTTGTCTCCTTCCCTTGCTTAGTGCATCGTCTCGTTAGCAAGCCCTGCATCCTGATTCAGCTTAATGCTGTGTGTGTGTGTGTGTGTCTGTGTGTGTGTGTGTGTGTGTGATTAACGATAAGCCCTATGCTGGCAGTAAATGGGAATGTTGGGGATTGAACGTTGGCAGTTTAGCATCTGATAATTATCAATCAAGAACCTGAAGACATGAAATTAGGTTTTGTTGTACAAATGTAAGTTCTTTTTTTGTTGTTTTTGGTCTCAAACGTCTCTGCTGCGGACCGTCATCAGCTTTCATTTCCCTCAATATTAGCCTTTTACACCAAACCCTAGTTTCTTCTTTATGTTATGTAAATGTAGTCTGTGGATACATTAATAGTTGGCATGAGTTAAAGCAATAAAAGGCTTAACTGTGGCAGACGACAAAGCACTCATTGATTAGCACTGACGACAATCAGTTGACAAGTCTAAACTGAGCAAAGATGTCACCTTTGGCCCCATCGGATATACACTGCTCAAAAAAATTAGAGGAACACTTGGAAAACACATCAGATCTAAACTGGGGGAAAAATGATGTTGAATATGTTTCCTGATAATAAGTGGGTGATGTATTAGTAACAAAATGATGCCACATCATTTGATAGAAATGAAAATGATCACCCTATAGAGGGGGGAAATCAAAGACACCCCAAAAATGAAAGTGAAAAAATGATGCAGCACACTGGTCCATTTTGCTAAAATGTCATTGTAGCAACTCAAAATGATTCTCAGTAGTTTGTGTGGCCCCCACGTGCTTGTACGCATGCCTGACAACATGGGGGCATGCTCCTAATGAGACTACGGATGGTGTCCTGGGGGATCTCCTCCCAGATCTGGACCAGGGTATCACTGTGGTACCTGGACGCATGGAGGAGATTCCAGGAGACAGGTAGTTACTCCAGGAGAGCTGGACAGGGCCGTAGAAGGTCCTTCAACCCTCAGCAGGATCGGTATCTGCTCCTTTGTGCAAGGAGGAACAGGATGAGCACTGCCAGAGCCCTACAAAATGACCTCCAGCAGGCCACTGGTGTGAATGTTTCTGACCAAACAATCAGAAACAGGCTCCATGAGGGTGGCCTGAGGGCCCGACGTCCTGTGGTGGGCCCTGTGCTCACTGCCCAGCACCGTAGAGCTGGACTGGCATTTGCCATAGACCACCAGAATTGGCAACTACACCACTGGTGCCCTGTGCTCTTTCTTCCCTGATGAGAGCAAGTTCAACCTGAGCACATGCGACAGACATGAAAGGGTCTGGAGATGCCGTGGAGAACGTTATTGGGACATTATGTTTAGGTCCATCCGGCGCCGCCAGGTTACTCCTCAGACTGGAGCTCATTGATGCCCTGGTCCAGATCTGGGAGGAGATCCCCCAGGACACCATCCGTAGTCTCATTAGGAGCATGCCCCCACGTTGTCAGGCATGCGTACAAGCACGTGGGGGCCACACAAACTACTGAGAATCATTTTGAGTTGCTACAATGACATTTTGGCAAAATAATTTTTTCACTTTCATTTTTGGGGTGTCTTTGATTTCCCCCCTCTATAGGGTGATCATTTTCATTTCTATCAAATGATGTGGCATCATTTTGTTACTAATACATCACCCACTTATTATCAGGAAACATATTCAACATCATTTTTCCCCCAGTTTAGATCTGATGTGTTTTCCAAGTGTTCCTCTAATTTTTTTAGCAGTATATTTTAACATTCCAGGATTGTATAATCTTACTTAAAAATAGGCATGTCCAGATCAGAGCTTCAGGATCGGGATCGGCTGCCGATACTCTTTATTTTGAAGATCGGATAGTATCGGCTTCTGCCACGAGATCGGGCCAATCCGGTTGCCGTTTAGCGTTCGTAACTCTGGGCCACACTCCAACACGGTAGGTGCGGTAATGCGCCTCAAAGCTGGTTGCCACTCGACTCCCGTCACCTGCAAGAAGAAGAAAACGCAACACCACCATGCAGCTAGTTTTACGTTGGATGTTCGGCTCCATAGCTACAGCGATAGTTCCCTCTCACTCTGCCTGGACTGCTGTGTCATGGTGCGGGGAGCTCACACGGGAAGTGCCGCTCTAACCATTGGTTGTCTATACTAGGGACCGTCATTGAATTACTTTTGCGTTGAAAAGAGTTTGTCACACCGCAAATTGATCAATAACCATGTCAAATGATTAGTGCTACCCTAAAAGTATTTTGCACGCCCATTTTTTCCAATTTGATCTTTTATTGGATGGACTTTTATTGGATCTATTATTGGATTAGGGACCTGACTCACAGAGGTTTGTTTCAAAAGCCAAACAATATTGTTAGTCATGCTGTGTAATAATAAAGTACATTTAGCAATACTTTGCTTACATTCTTTTTAATGTTTTGAAGAGCTATTTTCATAATCATTTTCAAGTCCACAAATTGATGTTTGTAACTATGCTTATTAATAAAAAAAAATTGGATCGATCTGAAGCCAAAAATGTGGATCAGGACATCCCTGCTTACAAATGACGGACATAGTTTGACCCTGGGACGGATTTATTCTCTTGCCATTTGTTGTTATGGGGAAAAAATTATTCTAAATCCAAACAAATCAGTCTTCCGCGGTTCATCACGGATAAGCTTTGATGTCATTACTTTTTGCAGTGCTTAACTTCCTTTTACACTTGCGTGACAGTTTAGAACGTTAGCAAGTGCGTGCAACAGGAGGTACACGGGTGTTGTGCACAGGTGTTGCATGTAGTTGTTGTACATACAGTAGGTGCTTGCATTAACACAGGAACGTCACAGTGGAGCTCCCCTGCGAAGTTGACAGGGTGGGTCGCGTACGTGTGAGCGTGTACGTGCGTGAGTCACGCGTGGATACCCCTTTAAAAGGCTCACCATGTTGCCATCACATGCTCCAGCAGCAGCGAAGTAGGATGTGTAGAACGTTCCTCCTCTTGTTATGTAAAACGTTAGAAGAACAGGCAGCAATCATCAACCAACGTGGAGACTTTTGTTCGCCGAGCATCTGCTGACTTTGCGCCCGGCGAGAGGGGGACAGGGCTCGGCCCGTGTGTCAGCCCGAGCCTCGCTGCTGCTGGTCGTTGTGTTGTTCAGCTCGCTGGCCAACCCAAAGCTCCGTGTAGCGGCTGGAGGTGCAGGATCCGAGCCGATCGGCTCTCCGTCGCGGAGTGGAGTGGATGGAACGCGAGGGGAAGCGTGCTCGTCTCGGCGTGGAGTGCTGCCCGTCTTCGTTGGTGGTGGAAGCTCCGACTTGTTTGCTTGCAGTCTTCGTCGAGGAAGCGAGACAGAGCTCGGTTGTGGGAGTCTTGCTGGGTCGGACTGTGAGCAGGCTGGCTGGTCTTTAACCGGAGCGTTCGGTGGAGCACAAGGTGCCCCGAAGCTCAACTACATCCCGGTAAGCTCCACATGATTACTTGTATTATTATCCGTCATCGGGCCTCGTTGGAGTTGAAGAAGTCACGTCTGATCGTAATGGTGATCATGCTGTATAGTGGTACAGTGGTGCTGCTAGGGAGGTGTAGTCTTCTACTTTAGTTTCTCCTCCAGCCGCCAGTAAAGTGCAGTGCGAACATTGTACTTCAGTAATATATGGCTAATGTTTAGATAAACTGCTTGATTTGTTTCCCTCACTGCTGGAGTCAATTTGTGCCTGTCGGGGTTTGCAGAGTACCCCCATATAGGACTAGTCACTGACCTGGAAAAGGTACAGGCGTGTTCCCAAACTGTCACAATGTTAAGGGTGTAGTCAGACTTGTGTACCACAGCAGGTTTGAAGCAGCAAGCAGCAAGCATAGTCCATTTATGGAACTTATTCGGTCAACTCTCCTTACCTGTTCCAGGATCAAAAAGTGCCCCCTTTTTATAGTGGATCAGTGAAGTCAAGGGTGTAAAAAGTCAGTATTTGATTGTACCACCCCAGTTAAGAAACACCCAATGAGTCTATGAGTCTGTGTCTCAAGGCAGTAGTGGAGATAATTAATTGGACTCCTTCCTGTTCCCAAACCAAAAAAGGGAGTGATATTTAATTGTACAACCCCAGAGGCATTTTGTAGGTACAGTAGGGTGAAGTATTGAAGTCATTGTACCTGTTCTAGAACCTGAAAGGTACTTATGTGTTTCCAAACTGGACCAGTCAAGGGTGTAAAAGCAGAAGATTTCCGTGTACAAACTTTAGTTAAAATAAAATACAACCCCGCAGGAGTGCATTTATACGACTCAAGGTAGAGTAAGACTCTGTGTACCGGTTCTGGAGCCAAAAAGCAAAAAAGTGTGTAGTTCAACTGTAACAGCAAAGAGTCAAGGGTGTAAAAACGGAATATTTGATTGTACCGTGCCAGTTAAAATAACCCGAAGGGGTCAGTTTATGGCACTCAGTGTTTGGTAGGTTGCTCCAGTGTAACAATAAAGAGTCACTGCTGTAAAAAGGGATTATTTAACAGTACAACCTCAGTTAAAATAGACTAGAACTCTTTAGGAGTCATTTTTAGCGAAGTCACTGTACCTGTTCCAGAAGCTAAAAGGTACTTGCGTGTTTCTAAACTAAACGTATCAAAGTGGAACATGTAAGTGCAACACCAGCACTTCAAGTACAACAGAACCCTGCATGGGAAGCACTATTCACTGTATACAACTTTGTGTACCTCAGGGGTGTCCAAAGGTTTTCCCAATCGCTTTGGAAATATTTGTTTTGCAATATTATGGCTTTATTCCCTTAATGTTTTGGCTTTATTCCCATAATATAACTTCTTCCCCAACCTAATTTCTGCTGTTTTTACATTTTTCTTACAAATTGTCTTTTTGTAATCATGACTTTTATTCTAATAATATTTTGACTTTATTCTTGTAAGATAACTTTTTTCGCAATCAAACTTTATTTGTTGTTTGTTTCTCACAATGTTACGACTTAAAAAAGAAAACATCTTTTTTGTTTAATATTTCAAATCTATGCTACTAAAATTACGTTATTTTCCCTCCACAATATTTGGAGTTTATTTCTGTAAACTTGCGTCTATTTTTCTTGGTAGAATATGACTTTTTCCTTTCACTTAATATTTTGACATTAATCTTGTAAAAATTTTAGCAGTTTTTACATTTTTTTTCTTTCTTGTAAAATTTCTTCTGGTCATTTTGACTTTATTCCTGTAACATTATAACTTTTTCCACAACCTAACTTTATTTGTTGTTTTTTGTTTGCTTCTCATAATGTTACCACTTTGTTATACTTTATAATATTTCAACTATCACTGTAACAAATTTTGCTGGCCGATAATTGTCCTACAAATTATGGGCGATAATCGATATTATCGACAACATTTTCTGAGACATTGTCATGAGAGGTGTACTTCACATTTGAGCCACTAGATGGTACTCAAGACTGAAGCCTCTCGTCGTCCAGCCTGAAAGAGGGACGAGGAATACAAGCACATGAATGCATGCACATGTCAAATATCCAGGCCGACAAAAAAGATCAACGTTGTTTTGTTTTAATCATTTGATTAAATGATTTATTGATTGACATGACTGGCCTATTTCAACTGAAATGTTCATTTTATATCACATATTTCATATTACGGCGTTATTCTCCTAAAATGATGACCTTTCCTCATTAGATTACAACTTTTTCTCTTCATATTTTGTACCTTATATTCTTGGAAAATGACAGATTTTCCATTTTTACTGATGTTGTTTTTAATAATAATAATAATACATTTTATTCAGAAGCGCTTTTCTAAAAACTCAAAGGCACTTTCCACTCAATGAAGCAATGCCATCAATACAATGCACCATAAAACAGAAGAATACAAGACATGTACAGTTAAGGTGAGAATAAGTAAGCAAAAAATGGGATTAAACATTATAAGCTTAAAGGTGGACAGGTCAGTGCAATTACGGGCGGGTGCAGGGAGGGAGTTCCAGAGGGAGGGGGCAGCAAAACTAAAGGTTCTGTCGCCTTTTGTTTTAGTTTTCTTGTTAAATGACATGTTTAGAATGTGCCGCGGGCCAATAAAAAAACAGCCACGGGCTGTAAACGGCCCCCGGGCTGCACTTTGGACACCCCTGGTGTAGCCATTTCAGAAGCAAACGTACGTCCAGTCATGTTAAAGTCCAATCACGAAGCGCTGAAGTGGAGCCGTTAATAAAGGAGCATGGAGTACATGAAATAACCAACTGTATTCCTATGGGCGGGCTTAACATCCTAATAATAAGACACTTTATTCTGTTACGTCTGGCCCGTTTCTCTGGGGTGCTTTAGGTTGTCAGCGTGTGACTCATTGGGCCTGATGGGAAAATAAATGCGCTAACATTGAGAGGAGAAGAGTGGCTTGTTGCTGCACAGATAGAAAGGTAGGAAGCAGAGAAGCGCCATGACAACGTAGAACAAACAGATATACGCGTGTTCTCATGGACGCTCGTGACAACGAGGTCGTAAATGCAGGGTACGCTCAGGGCGGGTGACGCCAGCATCATGTCATCACTGATCAGTGGCGTTGGGAGCGAGCACATCTGGCAAGAAAGGAAACTATTCAATGGAATCACTCAGTGATGATCAAAGCGGCCTATGGCGGTTAAACGTGCACCATTCAACTAAGAATGATCATAAACACTGTGGCCATCCCACAACCTTTATAAAGCCAACATGCAACGCCTTAGCACACACTGACACATTCTTAACTGCCTTAAAGCTGTACAACCAAAACGTAAAACTTCACAGCCAAATATTTCATTTCATTTTTCAGAAATGAATGAATAAATGATGGCTGTTTGGTGGTAGACTAGGGTCTATTTTTAGCCAAAACATATGGAAATATAAGTGATATGTAACATTGTGGTCACCAGGTGGCAGTAATGACACAAAACATTGAGACATTAGCTTACATGACGTTACCTTAATACCGCGTGAAGTCATGAAGTCAGCCATGGCATGTCCCACGTCATACACTGGGGAAAATAAGTTCTCCCATTCTGCATGGAAGTGGTAAATGTTTGGCTTCTTAAGTTTAGAAGGATAAATTCAAGGCTAACTGGTTAGCTCACTAGCTGGTGGCCGTCTCAAGTCCCTGCTGCATAAGAGTTGCAATGTGTTGTAAACAATGAATAATAGGCGTGTAAAGGTGACTCTAGGGGTGTTATTTCATGAGCACAGGGCTCTAGTAATGTTAAAATGCATATACTGTATAGAAAGTCACAAACAGGTTTTATATGCTCTAACCACAAAAACATTCCATTTATTAACATTGAACCCTATATTGCGGAAATTCATTTATCTCGTTCTGGAAAGAATGAACTGCTATCAAAGAGGGACGACTACGACAGTGGGTGTCACAAGATCTCAGGATCTCGAAAGATTAAAACATGACAGGATTTCTTGTTCTGGGATGATAGATAAGTGAATCACACAAAAAATAAAAATGAACTGGATAATCAATACATTGTCGTGGGCATGCGTGTCTGTTTTCCTCATCAGAGGTTCACTCTGTGCATTGGTTCCAGCACTCTTTGTCTCGGTGGGTGGAGGCGGGGCCTCTAGCATACACACAGAGTGCAGAAGAGTGTAACATAGAGTCATGTAGGAGAAATTAAACTTTTGGAGCTGAGTGTCTTGTGACGTCCTTAGTATGATATACACTTATAAAGCTAACCGGTTTCAATAGCAAAATGTAAAAAAAGTACGTCTTTTTTTAAAGCAACATTTTATTTATGGTCATACAAGTTTAAAAAGAAGTTCATCACCGTTTTCCCCCTTAACATTTTACACTACATGCAGACTTCATGGAGTTATTAATAACAGTCATTCATTGGATCATTTACAGTGTATATATTTGTTTATTTTTCTTAATAATAATAATAATTATTGTACATTGACGTACATGGATAGGCGCCTTTCTGGACACTCAAGGACAATGTGTAAAAACACACACACACACACACACACACAGGCTGCAGCAATAAAACAGCTAAATAATAATCGGTCAATTAAAAATGATATACATGTTGGATGGGAGTGTAATGAAAAAGTGATGGGTTGTAGAATAATAAATGTATCGAAATATGTTTAGTGTTTTTGTAGTTTGTCGTATGATGCAAAAAACCACCATAAAATACTACAAAACAATAATAATAAACATGAAATAAAATGAACAACTAGAGGAATTAATTGTAAACAAATCTTGAATGTGGCTTTGTGTTGTTTGTGTTTTCTATTTTGATATGAACAGATATTTATTTGTATATCATGCAGGGGACATGATGTGATTGTGTAGTTGGTTTTGTTGCTGTGTTATGTTCCTGTATGAGTCCACCAGCTACAGTAGTTTAGTGTAGTGCAGTGGTTCCTAAACCTGTGACAGTGGCGTACCCCTTCAGACATTTGACCTGAAGCCACGTACCCCCTACACTTAAACATACCATTCACCCTTTTATCTTTATTAACTTGAAATATTGAACACAATTCATTGGTTCATTCACTTGATAGTAATTCCGAGTCAAAATGTTGTATTTTGCTTGGGTACATTTTGATCAAGTTTGACATGAGCGCTGCTAAATGGATAATTAATCATCCTGCATATCTTTTATTCCAGTCTGATGTTGGCATCCTTCTGCTTGAATTTGTCCACTCACGATGGCTATGGTTTAAGTCTGCATATTCACTTAACACCAAATTGAAGTGGAGTGTTTAACAATCACGATAGAGCAGTATCCCAAGGACACAAATACACACAACCAAAGATAAATCCCCAATCACAGTGCCGGGTTTTCACTGCTGCGCCGTGCGGAGATTGGAAGAGCGATATCAATGAAATCTTCAAGATTAAACACCAAATAATCATCAGACTTACTTATTTGTTGATATGATGCACGCAGAGCAATGGACAACTTCATGCTTCGTCTCCTTGATGCTCCGTTGTCATTGCGCCGTGAGGCGTTCAGGCGCATTCGTAGTTGAGAGTGCTGGGCGCTAATTGCTTTTACATTTTTATTCACGTCCCCCGTATGACAATTTGCGTTCCCCCGCTTTGGGGCGCTAGGGTGTAGCGTATATGTTTGGTGTGACATGATGCTCTTCATTCACTCTTTAGCAGCTACAGGTTGGTTTTTTTGGACCCATTTTCCTTACAAGGTAGAATCTTTTTGTGGTCACTTCTTGCGGACCATGTGACTCCTCTGTAGCCAAAACATGAGAACGCCCACAGAAACATCTTCACAGCGCTGTCCCAGCTCGGCTTCCCACCTCTCTTCCACGTTTGATTTAGCTCTCGGTCTGGCTTGTACTCCTTGAGTTTTGCTAAATGCAGCACTCCAAGCTGTTTCAAAGTGACTTACAGTACTTGCTCGCGTTTAAGCACTTTGTGGGCTGTAAGACTTCTCGGAATGGGATTTCTTTTGGTGGGGAACATAGCTACAGATAGCTACAGAAACTGCAGAGCACGAAGGACCAACTCAGACCAGCAGGATTCAGAAAAAAAACAGGAGTTGAGTGAACTGGCAGGCGATAACTGCCTCATTTGGACTTTTTCCACCTCGTTCATCATGGTTAATTGGTTCCAGAGATAAATGAATTTCCGTGAAGTCGGATTCAGTATTAACTTAATACCAAAGACGTATTTCTATGTTTTTATGAACCCAAACACCCGAGCCCAAAGACGTATTTGTACATCTTTTACATTTTTTGTTGTTTTTTTTTTGTGTGTGAGAGACAAAAAGAGGTGCACACTAATAGATGTCACTTTTAGAGCAGTTTGAAGTCATAAAAACGGCCACAAAGTGGCAGAAGTGCATTTGATAGGAGCTTAGCATGGATCTTTTGTCTGTAAAAACACACTTGACAGCAAGGAGGAAGCAGAACAGTGTGGAGGAGTGTAGCGTGCAGAAGGTTACGCATTGTAGGGAAATTTTAACACACGTACACGTGCACACACATAGTTTAGTTCCAAATGTGAGAATTGTAAATAGTTGGTGTTTTATTTGTAAATAAATTGTTATTTTGATGTAAAACAAGCCTTTTTGTGTTGTTTATGCTGGTATAGTTGTTTAGATATTTGAGCTGTCACAAAAGCAGAAAAGTGAAAGTTATGCTTGAAATGTATCTTTTCACTAAAAGCTGTTTTTTCCTTTTCTCGTCAGGAACTGACATTTTCCTGAAACTTAGCTATGTTCTACTGCTGATTACCAAAGCACGGGAAAAGGTAGAACAAACTTATTTTATCTGATGAAAGACGGGGTTTAAACTTTCTTTTGCTAGGTTCCATGTTTATATAACCATAGAACACAATATTCTGTGTGCCTTGAAAGATCAGTGAAAATGGTGTAAAATGGCCGGTACTGAAGAGGGTGTCTTTTGGAAAAATGGCTGGGATTGAATGGGTTAATCAGCATTTGGCACTCTATGTGAAATATTCCTATTTTTGCTGTATTTTATGAAATGACAGGACACTATGATATACATACCGTATTTTCACGACCATAAAGCGCACCGTATTAAAAGGCACAGTCTCAGTTACAGGTGCTATTTTTGTATGTAACACATACACAAGGCGCACCTTATCATAGGGCGCAGGTATGCACAGTATCTGTCGCTCAGAAGTCAGTGAGGAAGCGACAATGATTTATTTCTGTAGATAAATTAAGAGCAGAACTCTCATTCAGTTTATTAAACCCATTTGAAATCAGGATGGTCATCACTCAACACAACAGTCTCAGTCATGGTGCACAGCTAAAAACATCACACAGCAACGCAAAAACAGACCAGACACTACCGCTACTTTTGCAGAACAATAACTAACAACTATGTAGCTTGAAAATGTAGCTTTAAGAGCATTTGCACCAAAACACGACCGCAACACACGCTGGGGAACAGGAAGTGCTCCCAGCGACGCTACAATATGCTAGCATGCATGCTATTTATGTTTTTAAAAAGCCAGCGAGAGCAAAACTGAGTTGGGTTGTCCGTCATTGAAGTATTTAACAATGTACTCACGTTATTTTTGATCAATCCTCATCCACACATCCATCAAAGTCCTCATCTTCTATATCCCAAATGAACAGCGGGACAAGTTCTCCATCAAACACGCCAGGTTCCCTGTCGTCATTGTCAGTCAGTCTCGTTGCCGTGCGGCGCCTCAGAAATGGTGCTGGCTTTTGTGAAAGCTCCAACAACAGTGCATCAGACGCGTTAGCCCAAGCATCCACAATCCATTAGTGAAGCTGTGTTCGCTAGCTGTCATCCATCTCTCCCACGCCGCTCGCAACTTCACTTTAAACGCCGTGTTTACATCCATTCAAAAATGGTGGCGAAACTCGCACGGTGCTACCTCCCAGTGTTAGTGAAGCTGTGTTCACTAGCTGTCATCTATTGCTCCCACGCCGCTCGCAACTTCACTTTAAACGCCGTGTTTACACCGATGTCCAACGGTTGGAGTTCCTTCATCAAGCCTCCTGGAATGATGTTCCAAGTTAATTTGCTGCACTTGTGACGCGTGTGAAAAACAACAGTAACAGTAAAAGCTGACTTCTCGTGCCCTGTTGTGTGTGATGTGGAAAGTGAGCGGCACGTCGTCCATGTTGGTGATGTAGTTGTCTGCAATGTTTTTACTGCAGTAGGAGCGGAAGATGGCCAGCTTTCCTTGTAATCCGCTGGATGTCGCTGCGCCACGGTAGTCCTTGCCCGGATGGATAGATGGCGCCATTTTATAAAATATACTTGTATAACTACTGGGGCGTGCCTTTAGCGTCCTCAGTCACGTCCACCTTTCCTCTATACAAGCAGCGTGTCGGCAGGAGACGCTCCCAGTCAGTCGAGCGGAGCGCTCATGAAAGTCACACAGCAACACTTACAGATTTTGGAACTCGGTACACACATACGGTGCTCCGCATTATAAGGCGCCCCACCCATTTTGGACAAAATTTAAGATGTGCGTTGTGGTCGTGAAAATACGGTATATTTGTATGTATTAACAGCACCAAGCTAAAAAAATAACACGTCTGAAAATGTATTAGTCTCTTTAGTAGTAGCAGAATCACACTTGAATTGTGTTGTTATCAGCCATGAGGGGTTGGTTGCATTCAAAGACACCACGTAATTTTTGAAGTTTTATTCACTGTTTTCAGTGTAGATGTATTTTCAGGGATTTCTAATGCAGCAGATTGTGCTGTCAGAGTTGCGTTGGGGAGGGATAAGAATATCCACTTACTGTTTTTCTTTGGTTTATTTGTTCCTTTTCTTTCTTTCTTATGAAAAATGTCTGGGATTGAATGAACGGAATATTTTTGCAGTTCTGGCATAGAAAACCTGTTTACAAGTACCGTGTGTTTTTTTCCCCCACTTATAGTCACCTGTACATTACAATGACCAAATATACAGAGAAATAAGAAGGTACCATAGACTCACAGGTTGTGAATAATCATTTGAGTTGCATTTGAGTTGCAGCACTGTAGGTTGGGCAGATATGCTGGGAAGGAATAATGGTCTGGATATGTGAAAGAGCGGCGCTGCCAGGTCCATTGTGTATGAATTGATGACATCCCGGTGTCGTCTAAGTCAGTCGTTTGTAAGTGAAAGTTGATTCGCCACAAAATGAGGCCTGCTTTGACCGTAAAATGTGATTTATCTATGGTTGACATCATCAATAAGTTATCATTCCATAGGGCCTCCCCCCTCAATCAATACTCCTTTACAGCTTTACAGCGTTGGCACACTTCTTTCCTTCTGTCCAAATGATACAACATTAATGACATGTGATCAGTCAGGACTGGAATAATGGAAGTGATTGGGTCAGCTTCCAGGTATTGATTTATTGTGTCACTGCCGTCTCTTTTAAGTTGCTGAGCGGCAGCGCAAAAACACCCCCAGCCTGTCACTTGAATGAATCAAAAAACGTGCTTTTTGTCACGTGAAACCAAAACTGTGGGTTTCTACTGTATCTCCCTACAAGATGTTCATGAAGTTGCCGTTAAGATGGAAATATTAGCATCACCTGTCAATATTGCAAGGAAAGTACACTTCCATCCAAAGTTTCTTTTCATAAAATACTCCATGAATATCAAGTCGTGTACAGAGCAAATCTACATTCTTCTCCTCTTTGCCAAAATGCTCAATTCGGCAGCCTCCTCCTCCGACCACGCCTACTCTGTTGGGAGGGGTCGGGAGTGGAGGTTACGTGTTGGTGGTTATCAGCAAACATTAGAGAATATTGGCTATTGGATGAATACTGGAGAATCCGGCGTCATGAAACGGTTATCTATGAAGTGGCGAGAGCAGGGACCGCATGCTAGGTCTTTACCTCCCTGAAAACAAAAAATTCTGCTGTTTTCTGCCAAAATGCTAGTCAATGATCCTCTGTGTGATGGGAGTACTTTGCTGGTTTTGAGGATGTACAGTACTGCAAAAACACAAGTCAAAGATCCTCTATATCAGGGGTGTCCAAACACATAGTGGAAAAAAGAAAGGATGCAACTTTGCCACTTGAATATCTTGTAAAGCAGCTTTGTGATATACAGTAGGTGAAAGTCTATTATTAGTTTCAACTTCGCTCCTTCCTATTTTTTTCCCAATTTTTGGTGTTTTTTTCTTTAAATGTACCAAATACACTCAGTCCCCAACTTACGAACATCCGACTTGCAAACAATCGGAGATACGAACGCAAGCTGACTGGTCTATATTTTCATGTATTTTGCCTTGTAGTAACTCCATATTTATACTGTACTGCTTGACCAGCAGAGGGCACTGTGACACTGCTAATGGGACCAACAGGTGGAGGAAGAAGGTGGGGAGAGAGTGTAAAGGAGAAATGGAAAGCTAAATTGTAGCTGTACAATGCAACCCTGACAGAGCGTGTGATTAAAGTTTATGAAGAGTTAATAGGCCTGCTTAATTCTACACCACCCACAGAACACTACCTCTTTTAGAAGAGTCTAACCACCATGATGATTTTTACTTTTTTCCATTACCACCAACGACGTATGCTTGACCACTCCTCTTCAAAGGTAAATAACATTTATCATTACGTATTATTATATCATTTTTATTATTGTTTTTTTCATTAGTTATCCTGGTTTAATATTACTACTACATCCAAACTCATATGTACATACATACACATATACTGTATATGTATACACGTACATGTAGTACCTAAATCATTGGTAATAGTACCTTTTGTTGGACTTACGAATAAATCGACTTGCGAACGGTCGTCTGGAACCAATTGTGTTCGTTAGTTGGGGACTTGTGTATTTCATTTTTCTTCTGAAATACTTAGGAATTCTTCCTTCTCATAATATTATGAGTTTATTTCTATAATATTTTTACTCTATTCCCATATTATAACTTTTTCCCCAACATAATTTTCCAAAAATTACAACTTATTTAGTTTTTTTCTCATAATATTATGATGACTTTATTCCCATGATGTTTTGATTTTATTCCCATAATATTATTTTTTTCCCCAACCTAATTTTCAAACAATTAAAAACTACTTTTGCCCCCGGGCCACAGTTTGGGCACCCCTGCTCTATATGACGGGAATACTGCAGTTTTTAAGGACCTACAACGAGAACACTTGTCAAAAATCCTCAGTATGACAGGAGTGTTTTGCTGTTTTTAAAGACCAACTCCAAAAACGCTAGTCAAAGACTGCTGTTTTTAAGGACCTACTGCGAAGACGCTCATCAAAGATCCTCTATGTGACAGAAACACCCTTGTTTTTAAGGAGCCGCTGTTTTCAGCAGGTGGTGGGTCTTTTGTCCGGGCAAAAGAATACATGATGTAATGACCCGATGTCCGTGAATGCACCACGCGCTCCTGTCCTTGCGCTTTGCTCGTCACCATGTGCGTGCCTAACAAACGGTCCTTTTAAATATAAGGCATTTGATAAGTTTGACTTGAAAAATGTGTGCCATTTGGGTCATTGAGGGGTGATGGTGGGTCATTGAGGGGTGATGGTGGGTCCTGCAGCCTAACCGGTTGAGAATCAGTGCTCTATATGACAGGACCGGTGACTGCAAAAACGCTATACGACCGGAGTGCTTTGCTGTTTTAGGACAGACGGCAAAAACGCTAGTCAAAGTTCTTATATATGACAGGAATGCTTTGCTGTTTTTGAGGATATACTGCAAAAGCACTTATTAAAGATACTCTGTGTGATAGGCTCATTTTTAAGGATCTACCACAAAAAGGATGCTACTAAGTCTTGAACTGAACTCGCAGGTCACTCAGATATCACTCACGGGCCACTCTGACATCATTCATGTGCCACTCTGATATTACTCAGGGTACACTCTGATTACATTCGGAGCCACTCTGATATCATTCACGGGCCACTCTGATATCACTCAATGGCCATTGTAATATAATTTACGTGCCACTCTATCATTCACGGCCACTCTGATATCACTCAGTGGCCATTCTGATATCAATCACGTGCCAGTCTGATATATTCTCACAAGCCACTCTGATATCATTCATGGGTCTCATTTGGCCCACAGGCAGCCAGCTGAATGAGTGCTGGAGGTAGGAGATGTTACGTATTCCGGAAAAAGTCCAATGATAAGACAGAAACGGCAGCGAGTGTTTTTAATGAAGTGGACTCTTGGAAGCTGTTAACGGAAGGAAGCCACGATACTGGTCTCGATTCGGATTCAGTTCGCTTGCAAACGGTGGGAGCACAACCAGGAAGAACACGCGCACACGCACGTACAGTTGCACGCGCGCGCGCGGGCACACACACACACACACACACACACACACACACACACACACACACAGCGCCACTGATCGTCCTCCACTCCTCCCCAACTCTCCCAGTTTACCGAGCCGTGCCATCGCACCAGTCCGGCTCCCTCGCCTCGCTCCCCGGCACACGTTCACTCGCACGACGCCCCCCCGGCAGGCAGGAAGTGCGGCGGTAAGTTGTCGCTTCGATCGCGGTCGTCGCTTCGTGCTTCAAGTTGTTCCGAAGGAAAAGGGAGGGGGCGAAGGCAATTCTTTTAAAAATGTCATATTTATTTGTCGACGCGGTGGAGAGGGGAGGGAGGGAGGGAGGTGTGGAGCCTCACGCCGGTCGGAGCCTCCTCCTCTTGGGTCTCTTCTCGCCCGGCCATTCGGTCGTGTCCGCCGCCGTGTCGCTAATGAGGGTTCGAAAATGCGATCGGATCGTGGAGGGAGGGGAGGGGAGTGCAGGGGGGTGCCTTTTTATTTGGCTTCTATCGGCGTCTGCCTCCCTTTCCTCCCTCCTTCTCCCCCAGCCCATATTTAGAGCCTGACTGGCTTCTTCAGATGGGCAAGCGACGTCAAGCTTTACTGTATCCCATCCTGCTGAATTAGTATTATTCATACTGCAACATGCATGGATGTGTGCACGCACGGCAAAGTATGCGCGGAAGACACACACAGGCAGAAGGTGAAAACTTGACGCTTTGGAATTCTTTTTTATCTCCTACAAGCTCAACATGCCAACGCCTCCTGTGGGCTGTCACGTCGAACGTGTCAGTGGGTGACATGCAAACCTTACAATGCTTTGCGTTTCTCCTGTTGTCACTTCATTCATTACTCTGAAGTTGCAAGCTGGCTGGGCTTCCTGGTGTACACTTCAGTGTGATCCCACAAGCAGAGAAGATACTCCGTTGCAATAATGCAGAAATCATTCAGAAAAGGCGGGGGGATGGGTGGGAAATGTGCAACTATGACCTGCGATGTGCTTGTAGAGGTGTTCCTAATCATTTGGATGCCTACCTGAGGCAGTCCAGATGTGATGTGTAGTACACAACAATAATGTCGTCATGTTTGTCAAGGTAGAATGTTACTAGATTGTGCAGGTGTACCTCTTGGTGTCTGTGAAGGACTGGAAAGTTCAAGGAAAAGTCGCTTTTTTGTGAAATCCCAACCCACCCATCATCCAGAATTCTTACGTGAGACATCAACACACGTCTTTCTCGATTTTGTGCGTTCTAAAGATATAAAAACAGGTAAAAAGAGGGAGCGCAGAATGCACGTCTTGGGGCGCACCTATTCCACCTATAAAGCCTTCTGAAAAAACCTCCACAAATATCATTTTACACGATTGTCACTTTTCATTTTACCACAATAAAGACCAAACCATTACAATAATGTACATTCACATGAAAAATGTAGCATTGTTATGAAAAAAGCAGAAAATGTGTCATTTTATAAGCGTACTTAAATCATGGGGTAAAAAAAAATGGTCATTTGTTGCCAATAAAGTCACACTCTAACGGCAATAGCGGCACATTTTTACAAGCATAAAGTTGTGAATTCACAGAGAAAAGTAGTAATGTCACGGGGAAAAATCACATTGTCATTTTATGATCGTACAAGCAAAAAACATCCACTGCACTCCACTTTTTCTCATAACATCACGTCTCCAACAACCATCTATGAGGCCAAAAAATACTGTAAACAAAGTATAAAACGACACCTGTTTCCCCTCTGCAGTGTAAAAATGTTGTTCATTTAAACTCAAATTTCTCTCTTCTGACAGCCAAGTTAGAAAACCTCACAACTGAACAAGGATTTTAGCTCACTAAGCCTGATCATGTTAGCATGGCCACCGTTGCTAGGCAGAGTTCGTGGGGCGCTATCATAACTGCCCCGTAGGACGCCTTGAATAAAAAGTGCACTTCTTTCGGAATTTTGCCTGTCATCCACAATCCTTATGTGAGACATGAACACACGTCTTTGTCTTTTCTGTGCATTCTAAAGCTATAAAAACGGGTAAAAAGAAGCAGTCAAGAATGCACGTAATGGGACACACCTATTCCGCCTGTAAAGCCTTTTGAACAAATGGCGCCAAAAAGGCTCCATTTCCATAATGTGAGCTGCATATGAACCACATTATTATTATTATTATTGTTATTGTTATTAACATTGTTACGCCCTAGAACTACGTTACTTGCGTAGTGACACCTCACCACGCTACTAGCCGGCTAGCTACTAGCTTCACCACACACTAGCCAAAGGTAAGGCTACATATTGGAGCTGCTGTGTTTTTGTTCCTTTCTATGTTGCTATGTGAAATCAATGCACCCAGGAAGGAAGTTCCCAAAATACTCCCAAGTATGACATCTTATCATGAATGTACCTGTTACTACATGATCACAGCATGGATGGAAAACCACTAAACCATCTTGGAGCTTTTTGGACGTGTTTTAATAGGTGGAATAGGTGCGTCCCATTACATGCATTCCTTACCTACCTCTTTTTAGCTGTTTTTATATCTTTAGAAGGCACAGAAAAGAGAAAGACGTGTGTTCATGTCTCACATAAGGATTGTGGATGATGGGCGCACTTTTTGCTTTGAAAGTGAACAATTTGGATGGAAGTAGTGTTTATTTTAGGGGGTGGTACGTCATCAAAATGTAAATTTCCTTTGGGGGAGGGGGCTGGAGTTTCCTGCATATCTTTGTGCACATGTATGACTGTATTTTTTTTTCATGTGGTGTTCACTATTAAGTGGCTGTAATCGACTCAGCTGAGACCCAACAGTTTTGTGTTGTTTTTGTTGGCTTATTTAACGACCCGAGAGGGTTCACAATATTAGAAGCAGTTCTTAATATGATGCAGTGATGCAAGCCTCCAGCCACAATAATTCACACAGAGCGTTATTGTGGATATTTTCGTATTGGATTGCATGTGCATGTGCATGTGTACCTAATGGTGTGCTTTTAAAACTCTGTAAAGTTAAAGTGAAGAATTTGGATGGAAATCTGTGTACTTGGGGTGTGGTATGTCATCAGGATGGCAATTTTTGGAGGGACCGTTGCAAGCACTACATGGTGAGTTTCCTGGGTTTCCCATTTTTTATGCAACGTGAACTACACTCCTGATCAAAATTTTAAGATCAGTTGAAAAATGTGAAGAAAGTACATTTTGCACTGTTGGATCGTAAGGAGGTTCTAAGCAGAGATTCAAAAAAGAAGAAATGGGAGTGAGACAAAAAGCAATTTAATGCAAAGACGAAATAGTAAGTGAAATCAAGTGAAATAGGCTGTTCATCAGCTGATCAAAAGTTTAAGAGCATAGCTTAAAAAAACCCTGAAATAGAAATAAACTGTGTAAAAAAGGGGTGGGTAATGAGTCGCTGTGCCATTCTTGTTCATGAGGTGACAGATGGGTTGGGCATGCTTGATGCCCGTGACTACGTTTACATGCAGTCAGTATTCGGGTTGAAGTCAATATTCTGGTTTTGGAAACATTCGGAATAACGCGTTTACATGCGTGACGTGAAAAAAAAAACACACTGACAAGGTTTCGACGCACGGTAAACATCATGAGGCAATGCCTGTCATTTCCACTTCTTCTTCCTGTATCCAAAAACAACAACACCGGCACGGCGGATAATGAACGCTGTGCCATCCACATCCACGCTACATCCCCAGAGCCCCCCGACATGAACATGCGGTCATACCAACCCTGCTTGGCGTAACTGCTTGCTCACCTTCTGATAGATTTGGCTATTGTGGTACTTCCTACCATCAATAAAAGACGTAATGTTCCTGTCTTTCCCCGCACTAACAAGGTGGCTTGTTTGCCTCTCGCTCCAAAAGTGGGGGTTTGCATGTCGTCATATTTACAAGTAGTTCCTGCCAAAGACACAAGAGTCCCTTCCAATAGAACATGCAGAACACAAATTAATGTTCCTTTTCATCGGGATATCCCCATGGGTGTATACATGACCCGATTTTCGGGTTAGAAAAGGAGTAACCCAGGCGTAATATTTGGGTTTTTAAAAACTGGAATATGAGCATATTCAGGTTTTTCAAAAGGGTTATTGGTGTTTACATGGCCAAGTGTTCTCCATTGGATTTTGATGAGGGGAACACACAGTTTTGAGGGATGCCCCCCTGCAACATCTCCATGTAGCTGGCTGCCGTTTGACGCCCCTGCACAACCTGAAGCTCCATTGTTCCACTGAAGGATGATGATGATGATGCCCCCTCCACTGTGCCATGTGGAAAACATCTGAGGTGGGATCTCCTTGTCATGCCAGTAACGTTGGAAGCCATCAGGGCTGTCAAGGGAGAATAAAAGTTTCTTCCACCTTTCAATGTCCCATGTTTGGTGCTATCCTCCTGAAAATTCCAAACGCCCAATTTTGAAGAGCTTTTTTCTTGTTAAAAGCCTTCTCTGTCAGATGGCGTCTGATGGTTATCGGACTGCACCAGGCACCAGTAACAACCTTCATTTGGGCCGAGGATGGTCCCGTGTCTTCACTAACAGCCAATGGGATCCTCCGGCTCATTTTTTTGGGTCTACCGCTTGACTGTTTTGCTCCATGAGCCTCAGGATGTTTTTCAGAAGTTTGAGATGAGTGTCTTACTGCGTCCAACCTCAGCAGCAATGGTGCGCTGGGAGAGGCCTTGCTTATGCAGCTCAACAATCCCACCGCCTTCAAAGAGAGAAAGCTTTGTTGCCTTTGCCATCAAGACATCATGACGACACTAAATCACATTCAATCCACGTTTGCCAGCATTTTGCCTTTTCAAGGCTGTGCTGATCAACAGCCTATTCCACTTGAATGCTTCTTGCAATAAATTGCTTCTTTGTTTTGCTCCCATTTTGTCTTTTTGCATTTTGAATCTCTACTTAGAACCTCCTAAAGATCCAACAGTGCTAAATGTACATGCTTCACATGTTTCAGCTGCTCCTAACATTTGGATCAGGAGTGAACTATTAAGTGGCTGCAATGGACTGAGCTGAGACCAGCCGTGGGGGGGGTGTTGCTCCGGATGTGACGCAGTGCAGAAGCAAGAAATAATAACGGACTATTTTCTTTGTAAAGGCAGAAATGTTGTGTTGCATGTCATTAGCTCATGACTGCAGTTTGTATAGAAATGTGTGGCATGCTATCCAAATGTACATTTTTGGGGGGGTTACTGGTGCAGATATTTGTCTTTCTGCATGTTTCTACATATGATCTATTTTTGATGTGAAGTGCACTTTTAAGTGGCTATAATTGACTCAGCTGAGACCAGCAGTTTTGCATGATTGCTATTTTTTACAAACATTTTTGCTGCACAGTTAACTGGGAAAAAACATACTTAGTCCACTATGAAGAAAGACTTGGCTTGCATTTTATTGCATCCTACCTTGCTCCCCTTATCATTTTTATAGCGAGTTCTGCTGCACACCAGTTATTTTTGGTTCCTCCGACTAATACAAGTCATGATTGTGCTGTTTCCATGGCGGTGCACAACCTCGTAGCACGGTGAAAAAAACGAGTCCAGCGACACCCAGGAACTACTATTTGTGTTGTAGTAACAACAGCTGGTGGTAATTTATGCTCTTTAGGATTGTTGACAAAGTATGTGTGAAACGTACGCAGCTCTTTTGGGCAAGAGCACGCCTGCTGTTTTCAAGGCGTTTAGCGCTGGCTCATTCATCCACTGTAAACAGGACACCACTTCCTGGAACAGGCAGCTGAACTGGCTTTAAAGGAGCCAAATTGCTGCTCGGCCACAGCGCTACCGCACGAGATGTAAACTCCACAGTGGCCACCTACATGACATGACATCGCATTGCATTACATGACATTCATGACAGTACATGACAGTACATGACAGTACATGACATTACATGACAGTACATGACAGTACATGACATCGCATTGCATTACATGACAGTACATGACATTCATGACAGTACATGACAGTACATGACAGTACATGACATTCATGACAGTACATGACAGTACATGACATTACATTGCAGTACATGACAGTACATGACAGTACATGACATTACATTGCAGTACATGACAGTACATGACATTACATTGCAGTACATGACATTCATGACAGTACATTAGACTACACATTAGACTACACTGTCTATTTCATATTTAAAGTAGCACTGTCAAATGATCAAAAACGAATCCCAGTTTTCTAATGAACTCATCCTGATGAACTCATTCAATAGCAAAGGCGTATTGATACGTTTGTATAAACATCCCAACAAGGTATTTTTATGTCTTTTACGGCCACCAGGTGGCATAAGTGCATTTGATAAGAGCTCTGCAGAGATCATGCGGACGGAAAAAACACACATGACAGCAAGGAGGAAGTGAGAGAGCGTGGAGGAGTGTAGCGTGCGGAAGCTTACGCATCGTAGGGAAATTTTAGCACCCACACACACACAGTTAAGTTCCAAATGTGAGATGTGTTATATTTGTAAATAAATAGTTATTTGGATGTTGTTTATGTTGGTGTAGTTGTTTAGATATCTGGGCTGTCACAACAGCAACAAATGTGTCAAAGTGAAAGTTATGCTCGAAATGTATCTTTTTTCACAGAAAGCTGTTTTTCTCCTTTTTTTTGGTGGGAACTGATATTTCCCTGAAACGTAGCTCCAGTATGTTCTACTGCTGATTACGAAAGAACGCAGGAAGGTGGAAACAACCTACTTTATCTGATGAAAGACGGGAGTCCCATCTTCCTTTTGGTAGGTGTCCATGTTTATATAGCCATAGACAAGGGCGGAACTTTGGCTCTACCACTGGGGGGGTTCAAATCTTTGCCTGTTTATTTATTTATTGAATCCTTTACTTTTTATTTGGCGTGTCTGTATTAGAAATACACTGTGATACTTTTACTGTGATTAGGCTGTGCCTCCTCCGTCATTTCCTCCTCTTTGGTCACCTGTTGGGAAATCACATTCTGGGACCTGATATTAAAAAAAGCTCACTTTAGTTCATGTCCACATGGTAACAGGCCAGTGACGTCAAAGCACAATTGAAGGACATACATTCGGGTATTTCCCAAAGCTTGACATGAAGTCGCTCTACACTTCTGTCACTGTCACCCCCAGGGTGCTCCCCAGCCGCCAGGACTGGTGCGTAATGTCACTTGAAGGAGCGTCTGTCATCACCATGGTTACCGATCTGACTGCCTGGTTAAATGTGGCTGCTGTGTAGGCGACGGCGTTATTTGGTCAGTAAAATACCTTCACTACTTCACTCCCAAGATATTTGATGTGAAAAACAGCGGCGTTGCGATCACTCAACTGAGAAATGTAGTTGAACTCGTAACGCCGCTACCCAGCACTGTGTGTTGGAGCAAAGTCAGCCCAACTGACATTGGCCCTTCACAGTACATCCCTGACCCCCGCTGGCAACGGAACAACTAGCTTGCTGACAAACCATCGCCTAACTTAACAATGCGGTATTTACCTCTTTTTGGTCAGGATTTTTTTCCTTTTTTTATGAGGTTTAGGTGTCGACCAACAATTACAAATTGTGGTCTGTCCGCCTTTTTTGTGGTCTTTTCATTTTTCATGCCAAACATACAGCAAATGGTGAACATCAGCTGGAGAAAGCGGGTTGGCTAATACCAAGTAAACGGGGAGGGGAGGTGTTCCATTACTGGATGACTAAACATGCTACTGTTTTGCTGGCAAATGACATAAAGAAAGAATATCAACAAGATATTCATGCAAGATAATGTATATTTTTTTATTAAATTGGAATCATGTGGTTATATCCGGGGGGGTTATATTGGCTGGATCAAATTTTTGCAGGGGTCACGACCCCCATATCCCCGGTCCAAATGACACACTTGGCCATAGAACACAATATTGTGTGTTGCTTGAAAGATCAGTCCGAATGGTGTAGAATGGCCGCTACTGGAGGAGTGAATGAGTTCACGACCGTTTGCTGCTATATGAGAAATATGCCTATTTTTGCTGGATTTCATGAAGATAAAGTTAAATGGCAGGACACAATGAAACATATGTGTGCGTATGAACAGCTCCAAGCTAAAACATACCATGTCTGAACGCTAGTCTCTTTTAATAGAATCACACTTGAATTGCGTCATTATGAGCCATGAGTTGCATTCAAAGACACCACGTAATGTTTGAGGTTTTAGTCACCCTTTTGGGTGTAGATGTACTTTCTGGGGTTTCCAAGCGTGCTTAAATGCAACAAACTGTACTTCTGTTGTAAGAGTTACGTTGGTGAGAGATAAGAATGTCCACTTGCCGTTTTAGACCACACATACACACATAATAAAGACGTTGTGGTGTTCGGAGTGGCCCTGAACGCACCTCGCCGTGGTCTAGTGACAAAGAGGGCTAGAGATCTACGTACGTGCGTACACACTGTGTATGTGGTGTTGGCATACCTGCTGAGTAAAGTTCTAAGAGACTGTGGGGATGCTCTTGTGCCTTCGTCTGTCGTCTTAACAGAGAGGGGCGGCCTGACATGGCTAAAAATGTGTGCGTGATGAATGAAATAAGAGTACATTTTGGGCAGTAATGAAAGATGCTGAGTGAGTCATTCCTTGTGATTGAAGTGACTCAAGCCTGAGCTGCCTCACACATCAACGCTGGATCTCATTGTCTTTTGAACACAACTCACATTTCGACGCACGTTGTCTTCAGTTTCTCGTCATAAACAAGAGCGGTGAACACTCTGGTCTGATTTATTTTGCGGTTTGGTGTGTGAGGTGTGACGTTGGCCTGTTTGCGGCCTGAAGGAGCTGTTAGGTCGTCATGCTGTCTGCGCGCCAGTCAATAAAGAATGAAGCGTATGAATTGAGCCCGTCATTAAGCTCTAAATGATGAGTCAAACGTGCGTGCGTGTTTGTCTTTGCTTCTCGTTTTCATTTGCTGTAGCAGCCTGGGCTCTTTCAGCGCCTGCATTCAAGTCAGGGGAAGGGAAATGTGTTCGATGATGTTCATGGTCCCTACTCCACGCCGCAAATCGCTGGTAGCGCTCCCCGACTGTCAACACTCATCATCAGTCCTGCTCTCAAACGTGCCCGCCAATTTTAGCATCTGCTGCTAAAGGGGCGTCTTTCGTTTAAAATCCTGGTTTTGAGCATTTTTTGCCTCCCAGCAAGAAAGGCTCTGGTTCAACTAGAGCTGAAACACTCGGAACGCCTCATTTCCAGGTCTCTCTTTGTGGCGCTTTTCTCTGGTGCTGCAGTTTCCCCCGACACCAAAAGCACATCATGTTCATTTCCAGCCAGCTCCTCAACAATGACGATGACAAAATTGTATCGTTGACGAAAAAGAGACGGTGACGAGCTAAACATGGCTCTTTGATGACTAAAACCAGATGACTTGTGTGAGTTTTCATGACAAGACAAGGCTGGATGAAAATGTTAGTGGGTGCTCTATCGCGATCTAATATAGCTTATTTATTATGTATGGTGTCAAAGTTAGACAGTAGCAACATCAAATTAAAAGCACAAAATGAATACTGACCCCCCGTAAAAGGCAGTGTGCTAGCATGAATTACCTTGCGGTTCTTGACATAAATTAAGTTTTTTACATTTTTTTTGGACTAAAACTGAAGTAAAACGCTTTTAGTTTTTGTTGACTAAATTAAGACTAAAACTGTCACAAATAAAAATGTGACTTAAACATGAAGAGTTTTCATCCAAAAAACTAAGACTAAAAATAAAACTGCTGCCAAAAACAGCACTGGTGCACACGATGTCTGGGTCCGCTCCACAGGGACACCATGTTTGCCAGCAGCTGCCAGCAGTAAACGATCTGTACTTTCCGTCTGCTTCTCACCTGCAGGCCCAGTCAAGAAGCATGTGATGACCCACACCAAGCAAAGGGGTTCCAACCAACACTGGGACCGCAGCCCCCCGTGGCCGCATGGTGCCGCTATGGGCGGAGACCAGCCCGAGCGCTCACTCCGCTTCGGCCGGACCAAGAAGATAAGTGAGGTCGTCCGTCGAAGGAAGACGATGAAGGACAAGGGATCCAATCATACCCAGAAACTGGACTGCAATAAAAAATGGGACAGGAAGTTGTATCCTCTAAGGGGGAGGGTGGGGGACGGGCTTAGCTGTCATGTCCTCCTCACGAGGTTGGAGGAAAGCATCCGCGGGCAAAAGAAAGCTGAAGAGAGAAAGGTGTCCGACAAGGCCAGGAAAGGTGGGATCAGCGTAAGAACGGAGGCCAAGTTGACGTCAAAACTCAAATCGAAGCTGAGGGACTTCGTACATGTCTCGCAACCACGCAAGCGCCGCCTCGCCTCCCTCAACGCCGAGGCGGTGAACAGCCTGCTGCTGGAAAGAGCCACTGACCAGCCGGCAGTCAAACAGGCTAAAAGACAGGAGGAGCCCACAAATGGAGCGCTCTCCATGGAGGAGTTTCCCACGTCCAGGAGCACCACCACGGCAGCTCTGAAAGTCTCACGAGGGAGCGTCGCTAAACCCTCCTCGTCTCACAAACCAGACCAGTGCCGAATCTCCGTGAAGGTCAAGAGAAAAACCTCCAGAGGAGGCGAGAGTAGAGGGTTGAGTTTGGACATTCTGGATACGCCCACGCCGAGGCGACTGGCTGGTCTTAACGCCGCCGCCCTGCTGAAGTTGACCAGCTCATCTGCTGTGACGAAGCAGCGAGTAAAGGCGCCCCCCAGCGCTACCATCACATCTGACTGCAAGAACCCTGCTGCGACCCAAAAACAGCCCCCTCGAGTCAAACACAAAGAGCGCTCGCCGAAACAAAAAAGGAGTCCCATGAAGGTGTCCCCCATGCACTGCAGCTGCTCAGCTTGCAAAGAGAAGGCGGACTTTGAGCCCAAAGTGGAGTGGGAGTCCGGTACCGTTGCCAAACCGGGCTACCAGCCACGCAGCATGCTAGGCTACTCGCTGAAAAATGTGAAGGAAGAGCAGCTGGAAACGGAACTAAGCCCCTGCTACTGCTGCCCCCCTGAGGGCTCTGTGGAATACTGTCACCGCCTGGCCTTCTTCCTGGGCCAGCAGCCCTACGCAGAGTCAGGTGATCAACCCATCAGCTCGGCGGTGACCCCTGTGAAGCGTGAATGCCTGGTCACCTCGCCGTCCCTTACCCACTCCCACCCGGCCCTGACCCTCAGCCACCACCCCTGCCTCTGCTACTACGTCCACATCACCCCACACCCGCCGCACACTGGAACATCTGCACCGCCGCTCCCATCCAGACGCCTGAGCTTTGCCCCACCCGGCTTGTGCCCTAATCGGACGATTGCCTCCGAGCCGCCGGGTCCTCCGGTGACACACACATCAGGAATGCCCCACCCGGCCTACTGCAACACGGTGGGCTCGCCTTGCTGCGGCCAAGCCTGCGGGATCAACGGCTACACCTGCAGGGCATTGCCTCCTCTCAACAGCAGGGGATGCTCGTTCAGCGCAGGATGCACTGGATGCTCGCGTGGCATCAAAACAGGTTTGTCGAAAACACAGTTCTGGAGAACTGTCCTCAGGGGGCCACTTATCCAATTCTTACGCTAGCTTGATGCAAGCGTGAACATCTCTGAAGAGGTTTTGTATCTTATGATCTCTCACATTGTACTCACAGTAGCTCAGGGCTCAGATTTAGATCTTCCCTGATAAGACAGAAGCATATCTACACGAGAACCACGACAAGCCACCCACAACCTTCAGTTTCCCGCCACTAGCTCCATCTTCTTAAGGCGTTCTATGGGGTTCTATGGGTAGTCATGCTGTTAGCTGCTAGTCTCAAAAGTTTCCGGTGTTAATCCGAAGTGTGACGTTGTCGCTTCTCTCTCCCCAGAGACTTTCTCCTCCCCTCAGGGTGACCACAGTCCCTCCCTTCTGGTCCCCCCACCTATCTCCACCCAGACTAATCCCCACCTGCTGACCCCTCTATCGGACCGGGATCAGCAGCCCCGGGCCAGGCTAAAAGCGGCCGCAGACCACCCACGAGGCACCAAGGCCTCCTCCAACGGCACCCTGCCCGCGGGCCGCCTGCGGTCGCCCCAGCAGCTTCCTCCATCCCCCCCAAGCCCCTGCAAACAAAAGAAAGTGGTTCGCAGACGCGCCACCAACGGCTGGCGGCCTGTTGGAACCCCCGCAGGGAAGGAGGTTTTTATCGCGGTGAGTGTGTTTCTGCTGAAGATGAGAGATTACACGGCAGCGGGATCGTCTCTCTCAGGGTAGATTTACTCTCAAGGCTGCTTGCCAGAAGAAGACGGGAAAAAAAAAAATCATCTCCGGGGCAAGTGGAGATAATTGTGTGACAGTTTTCTTTTGGGTGTTTATAAGGAGGACTCTATTTGTGTGTCAGGGGGAGGATGAGACGGCGCTCCGGCTGTGCTACGAAGGCGTCGAGAGGGACGGCGAAGTGATCCGCGTTCGAGACACGGTGCTGCTGCGATCGGGCCCCAGGAAGAAATCCCTGCCGTACGTGGCCAAGATATCAGCACTGTGGGAGGATCCCAAATCAGGTACAGGAGATGAGAACATGACAGCGGGATTGATGGATGGAGGGTCAAGGCTGTGTGTGCTCATACGCGCGCTTATGTGCCGCCCCAGGGGAGCTGATGATGAGTCTGTTCTGGTACTACCGACCTGAGCACACCCAGGGAGGCCGAGATCCCAGCACACACTGTGAGGTGACACTGTTCATTACTACGACAAACCTACATCCACAACGGAAGCCGTAGCACTAACAGCTCTCAGCAGGAGTTGCACGATAATAAAGCCATACGTCTGTGAAAGTCCTCCCGACCGAGCACATTATTATCTGGCTGCCCGCAGACAACTGCAGTGATGCTATCTGTCACACGGCTCACACCACATGTCTGCTCTCCTCATGGGCACCAGCGGTGCTGTCTGCATGCGAGCCTTTTCTTGTCCTAAAACTAAACGAGGTGTTTGCCGCTTCCAGAACGAGATCTTCGCCTCTCGACATCAGGACGAGAACAGCGTGGCCTGCATTGAAGACAGATGCTACGTCCTCCCGCTAGCCCAGTACTGTCGGTGAGGAACAGAACCACACTCGCTAGAATCAAAACGTACCACTGGACATACCTCATAATCAGTTAATCATCTCTTAAGTACTTAATTCTTCATTCTGGCAAGACATTTTGGACGGTTGTGTGCTTCCAGCAGTGACCGATGACCTAACAAATGCACACAAAAATAGTTACTGGCGCGTAAAACAGTTGCAATGTTAGCAGACACCCAACACACCAGATGAGATTGGAACATTCCTTTGAAGAAAAGCACATGACTAAATATGACTGGACAAACAGACTTTTTAAAAATGTTTGTCCCACAAATTCATAACACAACAACGACACGAATCATTGATTGACGTTACATCACATGACCTGAACACTGCATGCCGTCAGCCACGGCATGACAGAGTGGAAAAAAGTGGTAAGTCCTTGGCTTCTTACTTTTTCTTTCTTCCCCACTTGGTTGGAAAACATTCTTAAGTTTAGAATACATAAATTGTAGGCTAACTAGTTAGCTTGCTAGCTTGCAATGCAGCCGTGGCCGTCTCTTGTGTCCCTGCAGTGATCATGTAGCTTGCGCATTAGCGTAAAATGAATAAAAGGAGTGTAAAGGTGGCTATAGGGGTGTTATTTCATGTCTAAATGGTAAAAAAAGAATATTTAGAAAGTGATAAACAGGCTTTCAATGGTCTAACTACAAAAATATTCCATTTATTGACATTGAATCCTGGAACCAATTAGCCACCATCAGCGAGGGATGACGGTACTGTTTATCAGTACTTAACACAAACATGAAAAAATATTCCTTAAGCACGCGACATGTACAGACATTTTGATGTTTCCTGTTTGGTTGAAACACGCTGATTTGTCAGTTGAGTCACTGCTCTGAATGAACATAAAATACTTTTATGTCCACGTACTGTAACTGCGCTGTGTGCGTGTTTGCAGATATTGTGCCTTGATGAAGCGACGTTCCGAAGGCGCCCCGCCCGGCGGCTCCAGCACGGTGCCCCCGTGCACGGACTTCGTGCCCCCCTCCCACCGCTGTGTGCCCAGCGACGTGGACCCGGAGCTGGTGTACCTGTGCCGCCACGTCTACGACTTCCGCTACGGACGCATCCTCAAGAACCTGCAGTAGGATTTTCCATGAATTATTAATCACCATCCAGTACACCCCCTGCCCCCCCGTCCAGCTGAAGGACTGGCTTGTGGGGGGGGTGAAGCACGGAGCCCTTTAGCTGGCTGAAGAGGTTACAATGAAATAGATGATGTATGATGTCTCAGCCAGATTTGAGCGTCCTCCACCACCAATACCCCACCCCCACCCTTCGCCCACCCCCCCGTCTCTCTGGCTGCCAGGCATGCTGTACACCACACTGATCTGGCCGACCGTCTCTAGCATGTTTGCCCCAAAAGCATGTTAGCACTACAGCCGTGTTTCTAAACCACCGGCTCAGGGGGGCTCTGGTGGCTAAGGTTCTTCCGGGGTGGGGTGGGGTGGGGTGGGGGGGACGCACTGGACCTCAACTGTGCTCAAGCATGCAGGCTGGAGGAGCACCTAATGGACACTTTGGGCTGGCGTGTGTGCGTGGGAGAGCGAGTGCTGTCAGTGTGGATAAATGTGGGAATGTGTTTTGCTGGTGTTTTATTTTTTCCCGACGCTTTCAGGCAATCAAACCAAACAAAAGCAGCTTTTTTAGAGGACGAGGATCTCTGTGCCGCTCAGTTTCTTATCCCGTTTCTAAATGACGCTCTGCACAATCTAAAATATTCCTTTGACAGACCAAAGTCGCCCCGGATTTAACTTCTGCTCACCTTTTGCCTATTTTGAGGGTGTCTTTTTTTATTTTTATTTTTTAATGGGTCCAATCGGGAAAGAAGGAAGCAGTTGAAGGAGCCTTCCTTGCACTCTACCGCTTCCATTTTGTCCAGGGTCACTGGGGGAGCTGAAGAGGACGTTTGCCAGCTACGTGAAAAAGGTTCCATCAAAGTACAGCTGGCCACTCTATGGTTTGTGTTTCCAGTGCAGACGGGATGACGTTGACCGTTAGCTGCTACGTAAATAGTAGGGGTGTCACAAGATTTGTCCTTCTCGTGGGCACAAGGCCTGGGACCACCATAAATACATAAATGAATGAATCACACAATAAATGAAAGTGAACTGGATCATTTTGCCGGCCTCAATATATCGCCATGTGCATGTGCGTCCGTTCTCCTCGACTCCCGCCTCCAAACAGCAGGAAGTGGGTTGACTTTGTGCATTGCTTTTGTTTATTCCATAGAACAACAGCATGAATGGAGTGAGCCCTTTGACAGTCATACAGTCTCTTTGTCTGGGTGGGTGGAGGCGGGTCCGCTAGCATGCACACAGCGTGCAGGGGAATGTAACCTCGTGAGGAGCAAATGTAAGGTAACGCAGTAGAAATTAAAGTAGTAGGTTGCAACATATTTTTTATTCTACATTTCTTAAGTCATGTTGAAATCTTGTAGCGTCTCGTCTGGTGAACCGGGTGTCTCGTGACCCCCCTGGTAAATAGCGAGACGTGGTGCTAAGGAAATCGGCATCACCTCAAAAATATTTAGCTACCTCTGCTTGCCAGCACGGTTTGCCTTCCAATATGTGGCTTGCACTCAGCGTATGAGGAAAGTTCAATGCTTACTTTGAATTCATCCATCTTCCGCTTATCCAAGATGGCGTCGCGGGGGCTCATATGTTTGTATTTGTAGTCATGACACGTATGTGTCGCTAATATCATTTCATTACGTTCATTTTCTAAAATCTGGTGTTCCTGAGTACCACTAGATCAGGGGTCTCAAACTTGAGGGGCCATTCGCAGCCCACCAAATCGTATCTTGCGGCCCCCGTCTGGACATCAAAGAGTAGTGTAACTGCAGCCTGCAACATCCGGCCAAGCTCAGTGTGGCTTCCATACTTCCAGGGGCAAGGAAACGCCAACACTGAACTACCAGTGGTGTTATCACATGGATGCATGTGAATGGTATCGTATCGTGAGGTACCCTGACATTCCCAGCCCTACCCCCAATAGTTGATGCGGCCCAGCCTCACCCACACTCTACCTCCACTGGCCCGCAGTGGAATTGAGTTTGAGACCCCTGCACTAGATGGAGTCAGTGGGCCACCGGGGCTATGCCCTAATGCCCTAATGGAAAGCTTGCTAACTGTTTGCTACGGAAACAGCCCAAAGCTAACCAAGGTCACGGTGACAACGCATGTCTTCTGTGATACTTCCTGCGTTCTCAGCCCCACCACACAGGAAGTTCCACTCAGTTCGGCGCAGTTTATTTTGTCAGTGTTTCCATCGTCAAAAGTTACATGGAAGACCATCAGTACCAGCCCCCCCCCACCATCGTCACCATCCGTCCTCCACGCCGTGCACTGGAAACACACGCCAGATCGCGATTTACTGACTTTTTGAGACACGAATCGATTGCTTTGGTCTGGAAAGTCCATTGCTCAGATTGAAGCAATTGCACCCCTCAGCTGCCCCGTGTTTCCATAAATATCCATTTGTCTCTCCACTTCCTGGTCTGATGCCACACAAGTCCCACCCCCTCCACATCCTCCACTCCTCATCAGAACTTCGCTTCGTTCTTGTGTTGTTTTGCACTAAAACATTCCTAATCATCTTAGGCGACGCAGTAGTGAAGATGTCATGGCTGCTATCAGTAGTAGTAGTAGTAGTAGTAGTAGTAGTGTTAAAGTTGTACTACTTGTTACTGGCCCAGTACGGTAAACATGACTGAAGCCATTCCGTTGATTTAGCTTTGAAGTACTTATGAATATATATCCATCTTTATGAATATATGTATTTCAAAGAGAAAAGAGAAGGTGAGAAGCGTCTTTGTGAAGCCATCGTTGCGTGTTGGAGGTGCATGAATCCTCGAGCCCAAATTCCGCATATTCTCCTAAGTAGTATTTTTCCCTGGGATGTACATGCAGTATATTTTTAGACTGTCTTGGTTTCCTCCAAGCAGCAAAGCAACACAACAAGTCTGACATGAAAGACCAATACATTGAAATGACTAAGAAGACACGTGAGCCCTGTTGAAACAGCCAATAGAATCACAGCCGAGCCTTTCTCTTCTCACTCTGTTGAAAGCAAGGAACACCAATATTTGTACAATACAGTATATTAAGGTATGGGTTAACTTATTTGGGGGGCATGCTTTGTTGAAATAATGAACTATGATGTGTTTTGTTGGATGGAATTTTGAAAATGTGATTTTTAAAAATTTTTTTTTGGCAAGAGCGAAGCACGCGCTCACATTAGGCAGGTTGAAATATTTCCTCAAATAGTTGCCTCCGCTCTAATCGGCGCCGTTCCTTGTGCGTTGCAGACGGACATAAATAGACGCCCCTCGGGGGAATAAATAACGAGGGTGCACGATAATTATCACATGGATTTATGACGTCATACCGAGAGATCCCACCAATCGTCATCTCCGTGTTTTTTCATCTCCAAATGTTTCTCCCTTCTTTTCTCCTGGAAAGCTGTTGGCGCTCCAGATGTCCCCAACCACACTTTTCAGCTTCCCATTGGATTTTTTTATAGTCTTGCCAGTCTGATCCGATCCGATACCGATCCCTTTTCTTAATAATAAGTTCGTCCTGTGTGGCGCCATCAACTAATAATGTTGTTTTTGCATACTTGGGACAGGGCACTTGCAGTGCACAATGTGGGAGTATTGAAGTTGGTGAGAAACGCTATCATGGGACCTTTAAGTAGGAAGGTTGAGCTCCGCCTCTCACAACACTGCATTAATTACAGGAAGCACAAATAAAGCGCAGCACAAATAGAAACTGAAGTCAGGCTGTTCTATGCTCACTCTAACTGCGCATTTGGACATTTGAAACGCCCGGCACTCTCTGCACTTGGGCAAATAAACGCCCTCGGCCACTATTAGAGGAAATACGGCGCAAGCTTGAGGCGTGCGAGCTCTCCCGCCGACCTTCACATGTGACACGTGGGTTGGAGTGGTGGTCACCTGAGCCTCCTGTTGATTTGTGCTGATAAAAGACGGCGTGGGACAGGACGTCCCCCCATGAAAGGAGGACTCTTCCTCTACACACCCATACGTGCATGCAGCTGGCCTTTCTTCCAGATGTGCACCCAAAAAGCCTCATGCCCCCGACCCCCCCGCCCTTCTTGTGGGAAAGCAGAAGAAGCTGTGAGGTTTTTTGGGGGGGGTTAGTGTGCAGCTGTGTAAGAATTGTGTTTTTTTTTCTTTTTGTGACGTCACACAGGAAGCGTCACAAGTCAAAACGAAAGCGTGCTCTGCACTTTCTGTCGACATATATTTTGATATATTTGGGGTGCAGGGGCTTAAAAAGTTGGGGTATTTTTGCAGTAAAAACGTGTGTATCGGATTTATGGTGACTTTTTTTGTCAGATGATGTAACATCCCTGCTGATTTCAAGTTGCATTGAAAGAATATTTATACATTTGAAATGAAGCCCTTTGTGAAAACTTGGCGTGTGCGAGCGCTTTTTTTCCTTTCATTTCAGACTTCAGCGCACTCGGCTGCCTTCCCTGTTCGCAGGGCGCTGGACTGCAAAAGGGAAGCTCGTCCGCTCGCATGTGATCAAAATAGGAAGCGTGCGAGAGCCTCCCCCCCCCCCCTTAGCGGAATAAGGGAGGGAGGTCCTGCATCCAAATCTCCACAGGAGGTCAGCATTGAGACGAGCGTGCGTGCGGATCAGGGTCACTAGACCCTCCGCAGCCTTTGCAAGGACTGCAGGTCTTAATGAGGTCGCTCACTGCATCTGCTTAGGACGATGGAGGTGTAACCCCCGCCCCCTCCCGCTGGCATTCTGCCTACACACACACACGCACGCGCGCACATCCTGCCACTCATTATCTACCAGCAGCATTAGGAAGCCCACACACAGCAAATTGAGGAGTGTTAATTTTTTGGTGTTGATGAGAATCTTGAAGTTGGAGTGTGAATTTTACACTATTTGGAGTTGATCTAACACTGCATTTTCTTAAAAATGTTAAATTTAACACTGGATCATGAAAGTGTTGTAGTTAAAATGGAGTGTTGAAAATGTTCAAATCTTGTTAGTGTCACAATAAAGACATTCAACACTTCCACACTCCATTTAACACCTAACAGTGTTCGCTGTCTTAAGCTCCGCCCACGGACATTTCATTTAGACTCCACCACTCACTTCACGTTGCTGAAATGAAAAGCAGATGGAAGAAGTTGACAATTAGGAATCATTTTGCATCAGTAGGTAAGTAAACGTTTAAATAGATGAACTAATGAATTGTGTTGTACCTTGTTTACACATAAAAAACGTTAGCCTTTGGTGTGATATTTAAGACTAAAAAACTGAGGCACCTGTTTCCACCCAAAGCCTTTGCTAATGTTAGCTCGTGTTTTTGCTAAGTTATATTTTCTATTTAGTGTTGCTGTGAGCTGAATCGGCACTGCCTGTGCAACATTTGGCAAAGTAAGTGAACGCTACGTTACATCTTCATTATACTGTCTTCATTTTGAATAAGCTAATGGCTAACTAGCTAATTAGCACGAGGAGCCCCCACATGTAGGCCTGCTGGCCCCCAGCAAAGGACTTGATATGCTGTACAAGATACAAGATATCAAGGTTGGGCAACTGTAATTGTTACTTTAACTTAAAAATAATTGTCAGGCGTGTGTTGGAAGTGAACTACACAATTTTTTTTTAGAATGATGCATCTTTATTTTTCTTCTTGATTCACAGAAAACCTTTGCTGGAGTCTTACATGAATGTGGTAAGTAATATCTTTTTTTTTAAATCAAGGCATAATAAGCCCTGCAACTGTGGCAATTCCATATTTATTTTATTATTTTAGTAGGATGTTTTATATTATTATTTTATTTATTCTTATTCTCAGAGGTGGATGGAGATGTGTAGACTCCACTATCCCTTCACCCCAGTTATCGCCAGTGGTGGTGAGCCTCCACTCTTGCCGACTACATCCCATTCATTGGGTTCAACAATTTATCCTTCAGCCCACAAGAGGAACCCAACAGAACCAATGGATCAGGATGAAGCATGACAGGTAAGCTTTGAGTAAATAAATGTAAAATTAATATTATCAATGATACATAGTGTTTTTATGCATGACATTGTTTTATTGAAAAATCCTCTTGAATTCCCATGAACACACTATATCATTTTAATATTTTTGGCAGAAAGTCGGTGGTGTTTTGAGGGCCAATCCGAAAGGTGAGGAAATCTTCAAGGAGTGCAACAAGACTGAAACACTAACCGATGCAAGGTGTAAACAGATGGTGAACATCCTGGTTGCAGATATGATGGAGCTGCATGGGTAAGAAGAACTTCCCCCTTTCCATTAGAACAGTCATTCCATGTAAGACCATGTACTGTGGGAATGGTTCTGTCTGTGATCATTAACTATGATTTGTTTTGAAAGGAGGGTTCCGCCATCATGTGTGATGAGAAATTACGCCCTGAGAATTGTGACTTGTTTTCCATACCTCAAAGATCCATTCTCCAAACCTGGATATGTACGTGTCTTTTCAATGTAAAACCCAAAGTACTGTTTTTGTTTTTCCTTTAGGTGTGTAGTTTGTATTCAAATCTTGTTTCAAATATGTTCATAGGATGCTTAGCTTAGCTGCAGTGGCTCAAGAGGTAGAGCAGGTCGTCCAGAAATCGTAAGGTTGGTTCGATCCTTGCGCCCAGTCACTGTTGTGTCCTACACGGCTCTCAAAGCCGTTCCAAGACTGTTTCTTCATGATGGTCCAAAAACCAGAGGAGAATATCTGTTAACTGGTCAACAGCTGTTTGGTGAGGAGTGCAAGGAGGCGCTATCTACAATAAGACATTCAACCGATGAATCCGTGGTCAAAGAAGATGAGAGCAACTTTCCAGTATTGACAGAATATGATCCAAGCGGAAGATGTATCATCGTCTGTCCTTGATGTGTTCACTCGCTTCCTTGATGTTCCAGGATTGGTAAGGAAATCTTTAGTATTTAGACTAGTTCAGTATTGGATTACCCATTACGTCAACCATTTGTAAACCTGTAGGCCTACAGTATTTGAAATATTCATGTCTTGTTTCGAGATTGACCAGGATTTCTCAATGATGTTTGCTGATGAAGTATCTCAGAGGTTCCTGGCTAAGTGGTCAACTGTCTTCAAAGCAGAAGTCATTGCAGACTGCAAGACTCTCCCGCAAAAGCGGAACATTGATGAGATGCTGTCAGGAACTGAACCTCAACCTGATGACAGCTGTGGTCAGTAGAAACAGTTCTGTATTACGCAAATAACTTCAAATATTTATTTCCTAGCTGTTTTAAAAATGATTTTTTTCCTTTTAGGCTGGGGCAGTGATACATCCTCCATCCTTCTACTCCTGCATCTGCTCCCTCTGACCTCTAGAGGCCAGGAAAAAAAACAGCAAAGATCAGTTTGTCAAGCAGCCAACCATCTTCTCAGATATCTTAAGGTATGCAAAGGTCCATTTTTACATATCAAAATATGATTTCTGTCTCAAAGCATTCATTTTAGGTTGCAGATGTTCTTGAATCGGCTAATTGCGTTGATTCAATGTTGTATCGTAATAAGGTGTGCTAAACGCCTGAGAAATGGAAACCAGGCAAAGGGGTTTCAATTGTTGTTGTTGTTGCCCTTTTCAAACACAGGAAGGAGCCAGTGTGACCCCCTTCCAAGACTGTTGACACAAGACAAGCATTTCTCCTCTGCATCAGTGAGCGAAGGTGACATCCAGAGGGTTTGCATGATTGACCAAAAGCCGATTACATGCAAGGCATATACATTTATTGCAGCTTTTGATGAAATGTTCAAAGCTCACTATGTCTTCAGTCTCTCGTATGGTTAAAAATGGATAAGAGCAAACATTTGGGTCTGAATGCTGCCCAGTCATGGTGTCTTCTATGTAACACTCCACTTCTATTTGGTGATGGCATTGAAAGGAAGAATGATCACTGGAACTTCCTCCTCCTTTTGATGCAGATTGTCAACATACCTGTAGTGTTCTCCTACACCATAACTGATGGAATGATCCTTTACTTGAAACATCTGATAAGTGACCCCCACACTCGGTACAAAGCATTGCTTCCTGGTAAGAAGTTGATTCCCAAGCACCGCTTGATGATACACTATCCAAGATGCATACAAAAAATTGGCCCTCTTTTCCAGACGTGGTGAATGCGTTTTTGAAGCCAAACACAATTTTTTCAAAAGGAGTGGTTAAAATTTTTAAAAATCTCAGCCGTTTGTCGTGGCCTTTCACTATGAAAATTATTATTTTAGAAGATTTGAATTTGGCCCTACATCAAAAACAATCTGCAACTTGAAAGGAGGGGAGGAGCGTGGTCAGGCATGATGTCTGCAAGCATCTTCAAGTGTGTCAAGTACCAACTGGGTGAGAAGTTACGGTATAGAGCACCATGTTGGTGTGTTCATATGTACTGGATGTAGCTTTGATCTACCTGTGTTCAAGAAGATCTGTGATATAATAAAACACAAAGAATGTGCTTTCATAATAGCTGTAATGTAGAAACGATGTACTATGATGACCCGTTTAACGCGTACTGCAAAGAAGACCAAATGCTTGAGTTTTCTGTCATGTGTTTAAATGAACTGACTCATTTCAGACCATTTGACAAGCAGTGCTCTAATGACAAGTGTCAAGGAGCATACATACTGTAGTGCCTGCTGTTATTTAAGCTACTGTCTGTTGGAAATGAAATGTTTTTGAATAAAATGTATGAAGCAGTCAACTAGTCATTTTTTAAAAAATTTTAAATTTTATTTTGAAGTAGTATATTAACACTTTTATAGTGTTAATGTTGCAACTCCTTTTGAGAGTAAAATGACACTATAAGAGTCAATAAATGACTCTTAAGAGAATTAATTTGTGACACCTCACACTAGTGTTAAAAAAATGCAACACCGGTTGGTGTCGAGGAGTGTTAAATTTTAACTATATAAATAGTTAATATTGACTCTACAATGGTGTAAAAATGCCTACACTTTCAAAAGTGTTAAAATAACACTTTGTAGAGTGGACCCCATGGGACACTTTGAAAGTGTTGAGATTAACTCCTACAGTGTCAATTTAGGCCTGCTGAATTTGCTGTGCACGAGGCTCAGTTACGCAGCAAAGCTCGTGATGAGTGTCTTATAAGAACAGAACCCAAGAAGCTCGGTGACTGGGAAACAACAATAAGGGCTGTTTGCTACATCAATACTGGGGGGTCCGCAGTGTCAAAGTCCACAGCACATTCTAAAAATGTCATTTACAAAATAAGCTAAAAAAAACACGCAAAAATGGAAAAATCATCTGTAGTTTTACAAGAATAAAGTCCAAATATCAAGAGAAAAAAGTGGGTTACAAGAAAAGTTACACCAATAATCTTGATATTTGTCATTTTGGTAGCATAAAGGTGAAATATTAAATGACTTTTTTTAAAGTCTTACTACTATGAGAAACAAACCAAATTGCGAAAAAAGTTCTAATGTCACAAGAATAAAGTCCAAATGCAGTATGTGAATAAAGCCCTAATAATGAGAAGAAAACTGAAATAGGGAAAAGAAACAGCAGAAATGCTAAAAAGAGCTCATTTTACGAGAATAAAAGGCAAAAATATGAAGAGAAGAAAGTTGTATTCTAACACGAAAAAAGCAATTTTACAAGAATAAATCAAATATGAGGGAAAATAATTGTAATATTTCAGCAGCATAGAGTTGAAATATTGAAGAAAAAAAATGTTTTTTTAAAACTCGTAATATTATGAGAAACAAACAAAACAAAATAAAGTTGTAATTTTTTGCAAAATTCCGAGAAAAGTTAGAAAAGTGTTGGAATATTTGTCATTTTAGTAGCATGAAGCTGAAATATTAAATTAAAAGGTGTTATATTTTAAAAGTCTTAATACTGTGAAACAAAACAACAAATAAAGTTGTAATTGTCGGAAAAACAGTTTGCAAAAAAAGTCAGAAGAATAAAGTGGAAATATTATGGCAATAAAGTCAAAATTATGAGAAGAAAATTGAAATAGTTGGAAAAATTCAAAAACCCCAGCAGGAATGCAAAGAAGCTGTAATTTTAGGAGAATAAAATCTAAATGTTAAGAGGAAAAAGTTGGATCCTAACAATAAAAAAGTAGCAATTTAACAAGGGAATTTAACAATATGTCAAAGTCCCATGTATTTATAAATAGAAAAAAAGCCTCACCCAGGCTTCGCTACACATCTTTAAATGACGCCTTGAGTTCTACCAAGTATCCATCAGTCAGCTATGAATGTGGGCGCTGTCAGTTTCATCATTTATCGGCTAACCTAGCGTGATGCCAGCGCTGTAGCATCAATCACATAGCTATGCTAGTGTTGCTAGCATTTGTGTCCTCCTGTCCAGCTGCTTCATGTTTTGCTGTTGTGTGTGATACATCCATTACGTCGCAAGCGCAGCGTTTTGAGGACAGCCCCTGGCCAAATTGGGACCCTAAGTAAAATTTTATTGAATGCGCCCCCTTGGATCATGGGGCTCCATGCACAGCACGTGTTCTGCCTGTGGGGGGGGGCGGTCCTGGCTCCAGTACAGTACAGTAGTCCCTCGCCACTTCACGCTTCAAATTTCGTGGCTTCACTCTCACGGTTTTTAGTCCAAAAATATGCCCATTTAAACAAATGTTGCGTATTTTGCCATCTTCGAGCATATCTAAAAATGGCTAAATGGACTTAAATACAAATATATGGCATTCAGAATATGTAGTACTGTGCACTGGTCACTAGGTGTCAGTAATGTTACAGTCATGTTGGCTGAGACACACAAGCACCAGAATCGGTGGCTGTTATTGCACATTAACTCCCAACATGGGCTACTGTTGCGATCATAACCCACGCCAAGCTAAAACTCAACTCTGAACCCTCAATGTCACTTCCTGTCCACCGGAGCACATTTGTATCCACACACATCAGTGCGAGTCTTATTTTCTCTCATGTATGCTACATTGGGTAATAGGAGTGTGAAGGAGGTGGTTAGCATGTTGGCCACACAGTAACAGCCTGGAGATGGGAAGACCTGGGTTGGATTCTCCCTTGGGCATTTCTGTGTGGAGTTTGCATGTTCTCCCCGTGTGTGGGGGGGTTTTCTGGGTACTCCAGTTTCCTCCCACATTTCAAAAACATGCATGAATTACTTTCAAGATGGCGCCGGTGTGTCTGGCTCGCCACTTCCCTCAGTTTACTGTGATCGGTTTTATTGTTATCCTTGCATTTTTTACGAGGACCATCGACTCTCTGTTGGTGTATGACCGTCAGGAACTATTTGACATCCTAGACACTGTAGCCGCTGGTGCGAGACAAGAGCAATGGGGGCCAAATAAACCGTGTCCGTCGTACCTGTCTGACGTACCAGACTTTCTGCTTCGGGCGGAGCCGTCGCTTCCCAGGAAACGGAGACGCCGGGGCGCACGAGGTGGAAGACTGGTAAAGCTCAAAACTTGGCTGGCGCTTTCTCCCGAGGCGGCAAGGCTCCCACGTAATGTTCCGAGGGACTTTGAGGATTGCTTTCGCCGCTTCATCTCTCGGCGTTTTGTCACCTCCGTTGGGGCCTGGCTGGTGCCCATCGTTGGGCGGCGCGACGAGCGCTGTGCGCTGCGCCCTCGCCGCTCTCCTGTTGCCTCTGCCGGCGTGAACCCCGGCAACCTCCGGCTGCTGAACCGGGCAGCTTCAGCAGCTTCAGCGGCTCTTCGGGTTTCAACGAAGTGTGCACTGGTGAATGCGAGGTCAGTTTCAAACAAGACTTTTATCCTCCAGGACCTCTTTAAGGAGCATTCTTTGGATTTATTATTCGTCACTGAGACCTGGATTCATGCCGGTGAGTCCGCTTCCTTCTCTGAGCTGTTGCCTCCCGATTGTACTTTCATTAACACGCCAAGAACTACCGGCCGTGGAGGAGGCATCGCTACTATTTTAAAAACGTCCTTACACCATAAGCCATCGTCCATGGTGTCTTTCTCCTCATTTGAGGTGAGCTGCTTCGAACTGCGACAGTCTGAGCCGCTGTTGTGCGCGGTCATTTACAGACCACCCAAACACAACAACGACTTTGTCCGGGATTTTTCTGACTTTATCGCTGCAATGTTGGTAAAGTTTGACAGAATGTTAATTGTGGGTGATTTTAATGTTCATGTCTGCTGCCCTTCTACGCCTATGGTGAAAGACTTTTTAGAGTTGGTGGAGGCTTTTAATTTAGTACAAAATGTTACAGGAGCTACACAAATATACGGACACACTTTGGACCTTGTATTGTCTCATGGACTGGCTGTTGATAGTGTCTCTGTAGGGGATGCAGTGTTCTCTGACCACAGTCCGGTCATGTTTGACTTTGATTTGCACTGCAGTGCCACCCTGCCTGCTCCTGCTCGCCTTGGCCGTTTCATCAAGCCTGACACGGCCTCTGCCTTTGCCTCTCTGTTCGCCACTGCATCTCGGGTTGCAATGGCTCCAGACGCTGCTCTTGATACTGAGCAGCTAATGAACTGCTTTACTTCTACCTGTGCTGATGTCCTGGACAGTCTAGCCCCGCGTAAAACCATGCTCCCTAAAACTAAACAGGATGTGTGGCTCAACGATGTCACACGAGAAGCACGCCGTGAATGCCGAAAGGCCGAGCGCAGGTGGAAGAAAGATGGTCTGCAAGGTTCCTTTGAAACCCTCAAAGCCAGTTGGAGGCGATATCAAAACATAGTGAAGGCTGAGAAAAGAAAATACCTCTCAGATGTGATATCAAAAAATATGAACAACCCACGTGTTCTTTTTAAAACTATTGACTCTGTTTTAAACCCCAGTCCATCCACGACACTGGAAGTCTCATCTGACACTTGTGAACATTTCCTGCACTTTTTTAATAATAAGGTTGCGTCTATACGAGCCAATATATCACCCCCCTCTATTAATTTGTCTACAGTGACACAGTGTTCTAAAGTTTTTAATCAGTTTGAACCTGTGTTGCTGGCCTTCATTACCAAGGTAGTTGATGGTCTTAAGCCTTCTTCCTCTCCCACTGACCCACTCCCCCCTCGCTTTTTTAGGGAGGTGTGGGAAACTATTGGCCCCTATGTTTGTGATATCATCAACAGCAGCCTGTCCTCTGGTATTGTTCCTTCCTTTTGTAAAGAGGCTGCTGTTGAACCTTTGCTTAAAAAAAAAAACAGGTCTGGATCCTTCAATTTTATCAAAGTATCAGCCCATTTCTAAACTACCTTTTATCTCAAAGATTTTAGAAAGAAGTGTTCTTGCACAGATGCAGCCTTTTTTAGATGAAAATGGGATTTTAGACACCTTCCAGTCAGGTTACAGGGCCTTTCATAGCACTGAGTCTGCACTTTTAAAGGTTTTTAATGACCTGTTTTTAATGACTGATACTGGTGGTTCAGCCATTTTAGTGCTTTTAGACCTGACTGCTGCCTTTGACACAGTGGACCACACTATGCTTTTATCTCGCTTGGAAAACTGTGTGGGTGTCGGGGGGGCTGCCCTTGATTGGTTTAGGTCTTATTTGTCAGGGAGATGCCTTACTGTGGGACTTGGTGACTCCACCTCATACTGCCCCTTTGAATGTGGAGTCCCCCAGGGATCAATCCTGGGGCCCATCCTATTTGTTCTCTACCTTAGCCCACTTAATACAATTTTTAGACAGCATGGCATCTCCTATCACTTTTATGCAGATGATTGCCAGATCTACTTATCAATGACAAGAAATGACCATGCCCCCCTGACTCCCCTTCTTGAGTGCTTAAGTGACGTCAAGGTCTGGTTGGCTCAAAATGTTTTAAAGCTCAATGAGGGGAAGACAGAAGTTATCATCCTTAATAATAATGACCCCCACTTGGACTTGGGTCCCATGAAAAACCATGTCAGTCCCACAGCCACCAGCCTTGGCGTCATCATTGATAGTGATTTTAAACTTAATAAACAAATCAATGCCGTTGTAAAATCCTGTTTTTATCATCTTAGGCTTTTATCCAAAGTCAAATAATTTTTATCATTGCAACATTTCGAACAAGCCATGCAGGCTTTTATTTCGTAACATCTGGACTACTGTAATGGGCTTTACTCTGGAATAAGCCATAAATGACTCTCTGGCTTCCAGTTAGTCCAGAACTCTCCAGCAAGGCTTTTAACAGCAACCAAAAAGAGGGAGCATATTACCCCAATTTTAGCTTCCCTGCACTGGTTGCCTGTGCGTTTTAGGATTGATTTTAAGATTTTATTGTTTGTTTTTAAGGCTTTGAATGGGCTGGCCCCTCAGTACATCTCGGACCTCATCCAAATCAACACTCCAGCTCGCACATTGAGGTCCGAAGGCCAGCTCCAACCGGTGGTGCCTAAGACCAGACTTAAGACCAGGGGAGACCGGGCCTTTTCCGTAGTTGGCCCAAAGCTGTGGAACACTCTTCCCCCCTCATGTAAAAACGGCCCCCACAGTTGAAAGCTTTAAGTCTCGTCTTAAAACTCACTTTTATTCTCTGGCTTTTAACTTGGCGTCAGTCGTGTGGTCCTCTGTGTCTTTTATTATTTTTTAGTTTTAATTGGTTTTATTTATTTTAGTTTTTAAATTTAATTTACTTATTTATTTTTTACCTACTTCTTGGACTTTTGGCTTTTATTGTTTCGATTTCTTGTTTTAAATATTTTATTGTAGTACGTTTCTTTGTTTCTATTTGATCTTTTAGTTTTTATTGTCGTAATTTTTACTTATTATTTACATTTACATTCCTTTATTTACTTATTATTTATGGTTTTGCTAGTCTGTGCAGCACTTTGGAAACAGTGTTTATAAAATGTGCTACATAAATAAAGTGGATTGGATTGGTTAGCTTCATTGTTAGCTTCTAAATGGTTCATAGGTATGAATGTGAGTGTTTGTCTATATGTGCCCTGCCATTGGCTGGACACCAGTCTAGGGTGTACCCTGCCCAAAGTCAGCTGGGATAGGCTCCAGCATACCCACGACCTATGTCTTATTTTCTCTTATGTCTACTATATCAGGTAATAGGAGTGTAAAGGCGACTATAGGGGTGTTATTTCATGTCTCGAGGGCTCTAATCGTGTTAAAAAGCATATTCAGAAGGTGGTAGACAGGTTTTCCATGCTCACACTACAAAAATATTCCATTCATAAATAAAGAGTCCTACTTAAAGTCAAGTTATATGAAAATGGACTTATTTCGGTCGGGTGTGGAACAGATTAACCGCGATAAAGGAGTGCTTACTGTACTTGTAAAAAGTAGATAAATGCATAATAGCACACACACGACACTTCCTGTTTGGACAAACTCAGCTCATCAGCATTAAAGCTACAGACACAACATAATTGTTAGTAAAAGAAAACAGCCAGCATCAAAGCTTGACTTGCAGTAGACGATGGTGGCGTGGATGGTGGCGTGGATGGTGGCGTGGATGGTGGCATGGATGGTGGCGTGGATGGTGGCGTGGATGGTGGCGTGGACGGTGGCGTGGACGGTGGCGTGGACGGTGGCGTGGACGGTGGCGTGGACGGTGGCGTGGATGGTGGCGTGGACGGTGGCGTGGATGGTGGCGTGGATGGTGGCGTGGACGGTGGCATGGATGGTGGCGTGGACGGTGGCATGGATGGTGGCGTGGACGGTGGCGTGGAGGGTGGCGTGGACGGTGGCATGGAGACTTGATTAAAAGAGGTTCAACGTAGCGGAATATTGGACTTTTCATTGGAAGGGAAGCAATAGCGCGACACTGCAGAAAAAGCTGGACAGCTCAGCAAGAAAGAGAAAGAAAGAGCATCTGGTGGAAGACAAAAAAACAAACCAGCCAGAAAACAAAGTCAATCCAGCGAGTGCGGCGTAGACAGAAAGTTAGCTTTCCCACCGGGGGGAGACACTGACGAAATCTCCTAACTGGCTCCTCTCCTCTTCCTCTCTCGGCCTAATTAGCGCATTCAGCGTATTGTCCTTCCGATGACGGCAATTCATCAAGTCCTGCTCCCTAATCTGTGGATGTCCTCATCCTGGCGCACAGCGGATGGCAGCCTGATGTCAGCGCTTTTTAAAGATGGCACTCGTCTGCTTTGCAACAAGTGGCCATCTGTGTAGTTTGGTGGAAGTTTGTCCGTGAAAGTAGTCAGTGTTTACTTCCTAACACCCCCCCCGCACACACACACACACACACACACACACACACACACACACACACACACACACACACACACACAGCGTCTCTGCCCCTCGAATAAGTGTTGAGATGGCTTACCAGACGCTTAATCTGTCCTCTGAGTGACATCACCCTCTCCCTGCACCCTCGCCATGATCCTTAGCAAAGCAACCTCTGAAGATGCAGGTGGGCGGGTGCCTGTAGGTGGGAGGGGTGCGTTGGGAGCACTTGTTTAGAGAAGGTGACCCACATCAACAGTGGTACGACTCATCAAGCCGGGCCAGTGGCAACCATGGCAACAGGAATGTCCGAGGGGGACACGGAGGAGCTGGTGGATGCTGGTTTGGGGATGGATGAGGACCCGGGGGCCCAAGGGGTCCTACAGAGGGCCTTGCTGAAGGAGGGCTATCACAGCGACTCCCTGCTGGCGCCTGACGGCGACTCCATGACAGGTAGACAGCTTCGTTTCTCATGAATAAAACGTCAAATCCTTTGGAGGAGCGTTTCCAAGCTGAGGATCAGGGACCAGAATGGGTCCTGGGGTGACGTTTCATTGGGTGGCAGATCGTTAAGGGTACGATTGTGAGGTTTTTTATTAAGTTCTCATTTAAAGTGTGTTAATGCATCGTCAGTGTTTTGGCAGTACAGCGTATGTTTTATAAGAGTTTGGTCCTTAACTGCCCTCCGGATTCTGCGGTATGAAAGCTAAAATAAATCAGTTTGCACTGAAATGTTATTTATGCCTGTCACTGAAAGCATTCAAGTTACGTGGTTGAAGGTGACCCCCCCCAGACATAATATACAGTAGTACCAGTGTGGTCATATGTGAAGGCTTGCATGAGCGCACGCTGTTCCTTCATTCAGTCAAATCCTTCTGGGAGCAGAGATGAAAAAGTCCAGTGCTTTCTTCAACATTTCACTGAAATGCAAAAAGTGTCTTTTTGATTTGTGCAAAGCTCTCCTGAATTTGCTTGTATTTTTTAAAGGTGTTTTTACAAGAATGTTTGCATGAAAGGCATCCGCCGAGAGGCTGTTCTTTGTGCGTCTGAGTTGAGCTTTGGGCGCTAATTCCCTTTTACAGGAGCGGGATTATGTGCTATTCTAAATCCCAATCCCCATATGGAGCGTGTGTGTGTGTGTGTGTGTGTGTGTGCACGTGGATGATGTCACGGCCGGGACGAAGGGACAAACAGGAAATCAAAGGCCGACACGGCAACATGGCAGATTAAGGGCCTGCGGTGGCGTGCGTGCTTGCATGATTACCAGCCATACCTGCCAACATTTGCATTCTAAAATAAGTGACATTTAAGGGAAAATGAGGGAAATCCTGGTCTTCCACAAGAATTTAGTGGAAAAACATGGGAAGGGTTAACATGGGCGGGCGCCAGGAAAGAAGGGAAAAATACGGCCGTTTTGTAGTGAAAACGGGAGGATTGACAGGTACTGTATGTGCTGGTTTATGCACGAGTTTAAAAAAAACTCAGGGCGCTGCAATGATGTCAGCCTCCCAATGGGCCCCTCCAGCTCCCTCTGTTGGACAGACACAGCATTGCAGCACCTTGGCAGGCATAACCAACTAAATGCTTTGCTGGGACAAAATGCATCGTGGGAAAATGTTGTTCTTTTTTAATTGTTACTTGTATTTATTTCTTAGCTACCTTTGAGTGTTAAGTTGCTGTGTGATGATTTTAGCATTCTTCGTAAAATGACACTGAGTCATGACCTCCTGCTTTTTCATAGCTCATGATTGGCTCCTGGACCTACCTGGTCCTCACGGACCCGTGAGCAATGCAAAACGTCATTTTATGACATGGACATGTGTGGCTTATATATGTACAAATCTGTTTTTCTCTCTACATTTGGTGGGTGTGGCTTAAACACCGGTGCGTCTTACACAACACAAGTTACGGTAATGAGTTAAAAAAAACACAATATAGTGAGGGAGTGATAATCAAACTGCGATATTGCGAGGGTTTACAGAATTTTTTTGTGGTATTTTTGGACCCTGCTTTGACCTTAAACCAGGGCAGCAAGAGAAAAGTGCCTTCTGTAAAGCACACAGGTGTCCAAAAGGTCTTGCAAAGATGCAGAATGAAGAACTAAGCAGCTACTAAGGAGTCTAGTCCTCCCTTTGACTGATTCATTCAATGAAGAGGTGAGTCCAAAGCCTTGTGTCCACAAAGTACAATAAAATACTGAGCCAAAAACTCCCAATGGATGCTTGTTCCAATGTGGGCGCATCACAACTCATCTCCTTGCTCCACACCATGAAGATATTCTGTAGACATGATGACACGGGGAGGAGGTAGAGGACCTTGTTGCTCTGCCCGTTTCCTCCCTCGTTCTCCAGTTGTCTCAGTGACATGAGGCTTATGGGCCAGGGCAAGGGGGCGGGGTCAAAGAGGCTCAGTCTGGGGGATTATCATTGTACTCTCCACACACACACACACACACACACACTGTACTGTACATACCATTTAGGCTGATTTGGACGACTGCTGAGGACTTTAGTCATTCCCATCACCGCATCTGACTGTTGGTCAGGCAGTCGCCGTGGAAACGACCAGGCTGGATGCTAGGAGGCGGACCAAACACTTTTTAAAAGAGAGTTTGGCAGATCGGGAGATGAGATCTTAGGAAGATGGAGGGAGAGTTGGCCTATCTGAGCGGATCCAGAGGAGGGGGGAGGAGGACGGAGAGGATGTGCTCGCGGGAGGAGAGGAAGAGGAGAAAGAAGGTGGCGGAGGAAGGCCTGCAGAGACACCTCGAAAACTCGTCCTCGGTGTCCAGCGGCTCGCACGGTACCAGAACTTTTGCTAAACGCGACGGCGGGACCTTTGTTTACGATCTGCTGTGTCCAGCTGTGCCCTGACCTCATTTGCTTTACACTGACTAGCATGTGTGAACGGGGCGGGGGGTGCAGAGCTTATACTTTATTCTGATAAACGCAAAAATATTGCTTTTGTGATGAGTTTGTTTGCCACAGGAGAAAAGCAATAATATGCTGAGTTTTGATTGGCACGGCCGTGAAACAAAAGGCTTATTTCAGCAGAGGAGTTCTTACTTTTGCTCATGTGCGTTTCTGTGGACCCGCAAAAGATACTTCAGCGATTTTCAAGTACATTTGAAGAGTCGGGAGGCACACAAGAAGCCAGCAGGCGCCTGAAAAGGGCTGAAATGCACTGGCAGTTCAAAAACAGGTTTTCTATTGATTGTTTAATAAGATGAAATATGAAATAGCAGCGACGTCACGAGACACTCGGCTCATCGGACGAGACGATACACGAGATCGGGTCTAAGACAACGAGACGAGAAGAGATTTTAGCATCATTTTTAAGAAAAGTACGATGAAAAAATATATAAAATATATGACAACATATCGCAATCTGCTCACTTAATTTCTACTACGTTACACTCTTCTGCACTCTGTGTGTATGCTAGCGGCCCCGCCTCCACCCACCGAGACAAAGAGACTGTATGACTGACAAAAGGGCTCACTCCATTCATGCCGTCGTTCTATGGAACGAATGTGCCAAGGCGCTGAAGGCAATGCACAGAGTGAACTCTCTTCCTGCCTGTTATCTTCATATTCACTTATTGTGCGACCGATTCATTTATTTCTCATCATCCCAGGCCTAGTGCCAAGCGTTTTTTGCCGAATGAGAAATCTTGTCACATTTTAATCTCGTGAGATGTTGTGGCACCCGTATGAAATAGAAATGCAACTTATAAAAAACAGACAATAAAACCAAAATAGAAATCTTCTAAAATGTAAATATATCATGTCAAGTAAATAAAACAACACATGCGCACGCAGGCACATGCCAACCTATGGAGGGCAGCATAATTATCAACTTTTTTAATCATTTGATGAACGGATGATCGTGCCTCCGTCATGGCCTCCTCCTTAACGTTGAAACATGAGGCAAACAAGCGAGGGTTCACGGGATCCCTCATGTTCTAATGAGCTGTGATGCAACAACCGTCCACCCCCCACAGATGGTCGCAGTTCAGCGGCCAGCAACCTGGACGTGGCCGACCGGCTGACCTACCTGGAGCAGAGGATGCAGATGCAGGAGGACGAGATCCAGCTGCTGAAGATGACCCTGGCTGATGTCCTCAAGAGGCTCAACATCTCCGAGGAGCACCAGGCCGCCACCGCCGGCGGGAGGAGGGTGCCGGGCACTAAAGGTCAGCGAAGATCTGTGTTAGCAACATCGTTATTGACACCTTCATTTTGTTCCTGGGAAGACTATTGACTCTTATCTTGTTGTCATGCTCTGTTAATTGGACAGGGACTAATTGATTTCTGGTCCATGTCAGCTTCCATCAGCTTTAATTAAGCATTAACTGTGTTTTACTGGACAATTTGGATATTTTGACACGTTATTGCTTTATTGTTGTTAGTAAATGCTGCTTATTAAACATAACTTGACTTTGAGATGCAATCGACCCTTATTTTTCCTTTAATAATCACACTTTAAGGGGAGAATTAAACTAATAATACTAAATAATTCGGAAAATGGTCCAGCCATTAGCTAATTGTGATTATACGTGCTCGTTCACACAAAACGATAATTCAACTCATGTGACCCATCGCCTTCTGGGGATTAGAGTCAATCATTGGGGAAGGTCTTCCTAATGTGTCTATCCCATTTTGGTGACCCATGTTTTCTTAATAAAAAATCATTTATTAGGAGTTGAGATGCACGACGTCTTGTTTTTCCAAACTGATAACTTTCTGCTTTTCAAGACCGATACGACACCGATAACAGATTGAACAGTAGTTGGTGTACGCCTGGAGCTTAGAAGGACTGGACAAAGTAGGATGTGACCGACTGCACCGATATGGGAAAATATGGGAATAAAGTAAAAAAAACAACCAACAAATAAAGTTGTAAAATATGATGGGAATAAAGTAATAGTTACAAGAAGAGAAAAAAGTTGAACTAGCTGGACATGTAATAAAAAACAAACAGTAGAAATGAAAACATAGACGTCATTTTACAAGAATAAAGTCAAAATATTCCGAGAAAAAAGCATACTTGCGAGATTTTACGGGAATAAACTCGTAGTATTTTGAGGAAAAGTAACGTTCTTTTAGCAGCGTACAGTTGAAATACTAAAGAAAAAATGTTTTCTGACTTGTGGGTTTGTGCCAATGAAATCCGATGACATCACTACTACCAGGAGAACCACAGTATAGAGGGAGGGGAGCCGCCTGCTGTGGCCCAGCAAGGTGCTCTGGATTCGGGAGATTTCTTTACGTTATCGGCTAGCTGAGCTTTTTAAGGTTATCCAATTTATGAGTATGACGTCATAATTCTGTCATATCCACCCCATAATTATGGTGCACCCCTATTTTAGAGTGCATTACAATAACTGTCTAATGGTGTAATCTTTACCCCCAGGGAGGCCGGTCTCAATGGCCCTGCCCCCCAGACCCCACATGGTGACCTCCACTGCCGCCAGCTTGAGGAAGAGCTCCACGCTGCCCTCCAGCGCCACGGGCAGGAACTACAGCCCCACGCCTCCTCGCAGGTGCAAGCGCTCCTGTGCAGCCACACAATATATGGATTATATTCCAGGGTTTCCACTACATGTAACTACAAAATAAAAGCCGCCACACCTTAAAAATGTTTTGTTTTTTTTTACTTGAAAACAATGTTCAGTAATATATTTTATGAATGGATATACTGCATATGCTATATAGATACATATTTTATTATTATTGTTATTATTATTTATGCACATATTGACTACAATTTGTTTGAAAACAGTTTAAAATATCATACAAATGTTTCACTGCGCTTTATTTTGACAAACATGTCACGCACACGTCCGACCAGATAAACGCACGCGTCTTGTGTTGATGTTCACTTTGTACCTTGTTATTGTGAGAACTGACGACAGCTGATCACAGGCAAAGCCAGCGTGTGTGATCGCTGATGTTTCAATCCCATTCGACTTTGTGGCATCGTTGTTTACGCCGTTTGCCTCTCACGGCCTCTCGGCGGCAGCCAGCCAGCTGCTTTTTGCCCCGTGAAGGGCGAGCGACAAGTCACGTTCAAAGTGTCACTGACAATCTTGCTGTCTTCTTGTCGCTCTAATTCTTATGGCTTGTTTTCAAAACACTAGTTGTGTGTGGAAGTTGTGCAACAGAAACACGCAGTGTGTACAGCTTTAAGTGATGCTATCATGGGGGTCTCCAACATGTCGAGTAGTTCACCAAAGAATATTTGCTTCGCCTCTTAGTAGTTTTATAAGTGTTCTACCCAAACATGACGCCTGCTAATGACAAATGAGCACCCTGAGTGGCGACGTGCCGTTTACACCTGTGCTATCATAACCCTGCACTCTCAATTTATACTCTTCATACACCACGTTTCTATCGCAAACATATTTACATTGATATTTTATTTTGTTAATTGTTCATTTTTTTAATTAAAATATATATTATTGAACAATTCATTTCCCATGTATTTGCATTACTCTAAAACAGGGATCAAATTAAATTGAGGTTTTTGTCAAATAGTACAAAACGTTGTACTTTTGTACTATTGGACTAATTAAATTAACTAACATTAACATTAAATTAACAGTTTTGCAGTGTTCTTCATTCATGTCCTGCTGGTTGTTGAAAAATGTTAAATAAATAATAAATAAGTCTGAAAAATAGTTATTTGTCATAATAAAAAATAATAAATGCAGACGCAGCAGTGGCACGACACAGCAGCGGCAGTGCCATGCAGCCCACCACCACAGCTTCCCAAAATCCAAGGGGAAACCCTGTGTTCTTGTAGAAAAAGAAGAGATTTACTTACTTTGTTGCTTTGTCTTCTTTCCAGCGGCGTCAGGAGCCCGGCAGGAAGCGTGAAGGACAGCCCTTGCAAGACCCCCAAAACACGCCCAAGCTCATCAGCTTCCACCTGTAAGACAGCCAACGAAGGGTAAGAAAATGTATCCTACACGTGCTAGCATAAAAACAACATAACCACATTAGCGTTATATTAGTTGTAAAGGCAAATAGCACTGGTTCCAGTAGGCCGCCTTGCGGAACACCACTGATGAGCAGCAGTTGCCACTTTGTCTGTGTCATCTGTTTTTCTTGTCTTGTTCGCAATAGGAGCAGCAGGTCCAGGGAAGGATCAGTAACTTTAGGTTAGTCAATCTTTTTGATGTATGAACCATATGTCAATCTACGAAGGAGGCTGCCATACGGAACACTTACCCAACCTTTTTCCACGCTCTTATGATGCAGGCACAAGGAGAGTGACACACTGCAAAGGTAGGATTCACCACTGACGACACACTCGTAACACTTAACCTCGGACTCGACATCATAGAAACGGCATTACGGTCGTCCCTCGCAATATCGCCATTTTTCAGAAATGTATTCATTCATAAATGAATGCTGTGTGGTGGTATACTACGGTCTATTATTCGTCAAAACAGCGCAAATAAGAGGTGGCAGTAAAACACAAAACATTGAGACATTAGCTTACGTGACATTACCTTAACACTGCCTCAAGTCATGAAGTCAGCCATGGTAGGTCACACATCATGCTGGAGAGTGAGCAAAAGTTCTCCTTCTCCTGTGTGGTAAGGTTTTGGCTTCTTAAGTTTAGAAGAAATAAACTCGATGCTCACTGGTCAGCTTGCTAGCTAGCTGTCTCGAGTCCCTGCAGTGTTGCGCAATGTGATGTAAACAATGAATAATAGCAGTGTAAAGGTGACTATAGGGGTGTTATTTCATGTCTACAGGGCTCTAGTAATGCTGAAAAACATATTTAGAAAGTCATAAACAGGTTTTGTTGTTCCAACAACAAAAATATTGAATCCTATATAGAATCCTATTAATAATATTTATATAATATTCATTTATCGCGGTTGGGTCTGGAACCAATTAACCGCAATAAACGAGGGACGACTGTAAATGATAGACCAGAAATTTGATGACTTTACCGACATTACATGAAATTTCTGGCAATGTTTACACCTCTGCTGTCACTTAAAAAGTGACACACATAAAATAATAAAACAATAGTAAAATAAAAACAGCATAGATAAATATAGATAAAATTATGTATGATAAAATTACAATAATTTATTAAGTATAAAATATTAAATAAAATTAAAATCTTTATTTAGTTACCAGAAATAATAAACATCCTAATTAAAAAGAATTTAAATACAAAATTTCAACCGGTGTGTTGTATTACAAATGAACAGCGTCCGCTAAATAAATAAAATATAATAAATAAATGCGCTAATAGAACTTCATTGTGTGAGACAAATTACTACGACAGCGACTAGAAATAATAATTGTCGTGGTAATAAATACAGACAACTTTCTACCTTAAAGTAGAATTGTTTAATTTCTAAATAAATATACATTTAACAGGAACACTTATACTGTAATAAAGCACCAGTTGTACTTTCCATGAACTTTTTATTTCATAAAACATTTGACTTTTTAACCCTCGAGACAAGTGGTGATGGAAGCTTAATTCTTAATTCATCATATTTTTGTGAATAGTGTTTGAGTCTCTTGTCTCTGTGTCCATCCTTCATTCATTTCCACATCTCACCATGACTTCTTTGCCACCCCTTCGCCCCGCCCCCTTCGCCATCACCCTTCACCCTCCTCACCTCATGCCACCACTTCACTTAGTGACTATGCAGATCTATCTGAGCCCCCTCGCAAGAAAGACTGGGTCTTCTGAGAGCGCCACGTCCGCCCCCACCGTGCCTGCCGGTGGCGGCGGGCCAGGTCATCTTCAGGCCAGGGGCGGAGCCAAGACAGTGGCGCGTAGAAACAGCCCGTCCTTCACTTTGAACCTGCAGAAGACCACAACTAACGTCAGCAACAACAAGAACACACAGCAGGACGCTCCTAACTTCACAAGTCCACTTAAGTCGCCCAGTCAGTACTTTCAGATTTGTTACTGAGGAAGTAAAACCTTCATCTAATATCTGATCTCTCCTAAAACCTGAAACTGATTTCTTGGACAACATTTGGCCAACTGTTGAATTAAGTTAGCTTAAATATGCTTTCTCACTTGCTATTTCCTGGTTATGTGTTGTTTGTTATTGCTTTTTATGATGCGTGTGTGTTTTTGCATTGATTATGTCTGTTTGACTTGCTGTTATGTCGTAGAACTCCCACATTGTGCATTTGCTAACGCGCAGCGCTGTACTGTGTGTACTACAATGTAAGGTTAAGTGAAATGAATAAATTAACTGTGCTGTGATGTCAAATGTTGCGTTTGTTTTATCAGAGGAGCAAGTTTCCTGGATGAGTTCAGGTAAAAAAACAAAAAATCACAGATAACCACCTCTTGCAGATGCCTAATGCATTATTTATTGATGGAAAATGCCCTAATGACTAAGGTTAACAAAATGAATAAAGCCTGCGTCCGCCACTTTATCCAGATTTGCACTAAAGTGTAATACGTTTCTTTTGGCCAAACTCAGCACAGTAGTTTTTGCATATTCCTGTTGAATAAATAATGGCGGTGGTGGAAATGGTGCCATAAAAACGTGCAGTAGCTTCTATGTTGGCCTTGTAACACTTCATATCATTTAAACGTTATTGTATTCATCCTAATTAAATTAAATGTCATACATTAGGATCACGGGCCGCACGGTGGTCTAGTGGTTAGCATGTTGGCCACACAGTCACAGTCTAGAGATGGGAATATCTGGGTTGGATTCTCCCTTGGGCATTTCTGTGTGGAGTTTGCATGTTCTCCCCGTGTGTGGGGGGGTTTTCTCCGGGTACTCTGGTTTCCTCCCACATTCCAAAAACATGCATGTTAGCTTCATTGGAGACTCTAAATTGCGAATTGTGAATGGTTGTTTGTCTATATGTGCCCTGCCATTGGCTGGCGACCAGTCCAGGGTGTACCCCGCCTGTCGCCCGAAGTCAACTGGGATAGGCTCCAGCATGCCCCCGCAACCCTAATCGGGAGAAGCGGCATAGAAAATGTATGGATAGCTATTAGGATCATGTGAATCAGGACAGAGCTTTGGCGTCCTCTTGTGGTTATGAAAAGCCACACATCCATTATAACAGGCTTACTGTATTGCTACCAAGCAACACTATTAGTGCCAAATCGAACACATTTTCTACAGCTTTCTATCAGGTTTCCCTCAGTTTTGTGGACAGTTATTCTTTATACATTTATTCATCTATCTAAAATTTAAATACAACAAACATACTAATTTTAACGATTACAGAAATTGTATTAGTTTCACTTTGGTTACAGTACCAGTACCGCAGAGGGCGCTGGACTACATCAACAGTGTCCGTGTTCTTCCTCCTCCGTGCTGCCATCTGGCGGACGATGATAAGACAAGATGGCACCTCTGGAGCAGCGCGCAGCCACTCCGCCCGGCTTCTAGTCCATTGGATGGCGGCGCGCCGGCGTGAAATGGCTCCTCGTGAAGCACCACCGCGACTATTTGTTTGAACTAAAACGGCATCTGACGAGAGAAGTGTGGCCATTTCCTTCACCTGCCTCCTCCTCCTCCCCCCGAGAACATCTGCATATCCAGGCGGCAGCAGGGCGGTCAAAGCCGGGTTGAGCCGCTGGACGTTGACGTAGACACAAGATGAGGTAAGCAGACGTTTTTGCTCTGTTGTGGGTTTTAACAGCTATACTCAAGGCTAACTTGCTATGTTTACATCCAGTGTATGGGGTCTCAGGCCTGTGGCCCGCCTATCACCTGCCGCTAAAATAAGGTGCGCTTGCTCTGATTGGCCAGCCGGCAGGTCATGTGTTCGGCTGCAATAGGTGCGTCCCTTTAAGATGGCGTCACTGATCCTATCCATTGTCGCTGCTGAATCGCGTTTCCAAATATAATATTAAGCTCAATTGTGAAACAATAGGTAATATGAATCTTAACTGTGACTTCGAATTTGACATGAAGCTTCATTGTCACAGCGATGACCTCAAACAAGCATGCTAGAACTATTTTAGTCCAGTTTACGTGCGTCTAATCCAGCCAATTAGAAGCAAGTTTGCTGTTTTAGTAGGAAAAGCAGGACGTGGTTGTTTCTTTTTATCTTCCTGCGACCCAGAAAGATATGCCACAATATTTGTTCGTGAGAAAATCAAATAATCTCAAGATCTGTGACAATGGAATTGCCTTCTTGTCTTTATAGAGTAGTGATGGACATTTCGGCTCTTGCTCTTTAGAGAGGCGGTTCTTTTGGCGCCCCGCTAAAAAGAGCCGGCTCTTTCGGCACCCAAGTGGCTCCTCAGATTTTTTTGTTGTGTTAGTTTATTGTATTGTGTAAAATAATTAATAATTAAAAAAAAATACAAAATCAATCAAATGTTTATTATTTCAGTGGATTTATTTAAATCCTCAATGAACAGCTACAAAAATATAATAATATATTATAAAATACAAAAACAAAGACCCATCTCAATAGACAAGATCAAATCTCTGCATGCAAATTTCTAACCATTTACAATGAAACAATACAAAACCAACAAAATACCAGACAAGAAAACATAAATTAAAAAGTGCAAAATGAAAAGAAAAGGCAGCATCCAGGTAAATGTTAACTTCACACTGTCTACACTCTGTTTCTTAAAATGTGTCCAGACTTTATTTGTTTTTCTGTCACTCATGTTTTTCCTTTCTGGCGCCGGTGTCTCTCTCTCTCTGTCTCCCTCCCTCCTGTTTGTGTGCTGCTTTGTTGTGCTCCGCGTGCTGTGTGTGTTTAACCCCGCCCCTCCACCTGCCCAGTGTGGACACATAGACGCTGCCACACATGATGACCGATGACTTTTGCCTTTAACACTCGGTCTACCAGAATTCTGCAACTACTAGAATGACCATAGCAGTCATTTTGACTCTTGTATATAATTTGGATTATCATTAAAAAGATCTCAAAATAAATTGGTGGAATGGGTAAAAAACACATCAGGACACTAAATGAAAACCATAGTGATGGAGTGTTTGATTGAATTGACACAACAACACTTCTCTGCAATTACACGTGCGAACTCGAACTGCAACCATTTTCTCTGAAGCAAGGCTAAAGCCTCCATAGCTGTCACCTTCTTTCTACTTGTCATTTTTGTCTCTCTTGGGTTTAGAGTGAAGCTATAGCTAGGTTTTAGCATCACAGAGCATAAAAAACAAACAGCCAATAGAGCAGGAGGAAGGGCGGGAAAAATGTAGCAAATAGTGAAATATGACACCCCCTGTAAAAAGCAGGCAGTCAATTTGACTGCTGTGGTCATTCGAGGTAGTAACGCTCAGATCTCTTTTGTGTTTTGAAATTTTAATGATAAAACAATGTTAGAATAAAATATACACACATTTAGGAAAAGTCAGGGTCCTATGGGTACATAGTTTTGAAAACAGTCTAAATGACTGCCTTGGGAGTGTTAACAGAAAAAAAGACGAGGAAAAAACGAATTGGCTCCTAACGACGCGAGCCGGCTCCTTCCGTTCATTTCAAGGAGCTCAAATGGCTCTTAGAGGCGATTTGTTTGTGACCGACTCATCAGTATTACAGGGGAGGGGCAGTTGTACCTAATGTTGTGACCGGTGCGCTTCACAGACGTGCTCTGTAGGGGGCAACACAGGCAAGTTGGAGGAGGTTGGGGGTAAATGATCTTTTGCCCATGTATGACGTCAGTGAGTGCAGCGTGTGTCAAATATTCATTTATTTTGGTGAAGATGGTTTAGATGTAATGAAGGGCAAAGGGTTGTGCGGTGTATTCAAATACTGCAGAAAACATTTAGTGACCTTTCTAGCCTTCTTCACAGATGATGCACGCTGATGTTTGTGTCATCATGTGCACTAATCAGCTTTCTCCTGCTTTAACTTGACATCTTGGCCCAAGCAGCACTGACTTTGCATGTGAAGCGGCGCCCTCCTAACTGCGGCCCACTCGTAGCGGGATCGATGAGCGGGACCAAGTGTGCGCTCCATCGACGGAGCATCATCAGTGCTGCCTGATGCGTATTGACAGCGGGCCTTGTGACCCATATGAATGGCAGCCCCGATGGTGATAGTGTGTTGGTTGAATGCAGGACAAGGGCAAAGAGGGGAGCTGAGTTCATTGTTGCGGGTCATGTGATGCAGGTGTGAATGTAAACCACAAGTGTGCCTAATGTTGTGACCAGTGTGTTTATATTGTGTGCTGCATCCATTTTGAACCATTGTGTTTGTAATAATAACACTGATGGAGTCTGACACCCATCTGTGTGCGTGTGTGTGCGTGTGTGTGCGTGTGTCAGGTTGGCTTAGTATGCACCGAAACATCCGGTGTCAGGTGTGAGATCGTGTGACCTGTCACGCTGTGCATTCTGGGTGAGATGAGTCACACAGTTCTAAACACTGAAGCGGTGATGCTTGCTGTGTGTTTGTTGTGAATGAAAGGTATCCCCTCCCCCCAATTGCTCGCAACTCGTCTGCCACTAATAAATCTGAGGACGATTATCGCTTGTCTCTTCACCTGCTGACCACTTGCAGGTGGCCTGTGTGTGGGCGAAGGAAGGTCAGAATGGATTTGACATGCCGACGTGTGACAGGTTTGCCAGAAAAGGCAGGAAACCCAAGTGATGTTTGTTGTTAGTGATGCACTGTGTGTTGCCGTGCAAACGGTACTAAACTGCAGCACCCAGTGTTTCCAGCCCCAGTTACACAGCAAGGCAATGTCATGCAACATTCGACGCTCCAAACAAATTTAAATTTCCCTGCTGGCCGAACGCAGTGACGCACGACGGATGGTGGCGGCCTGAGCTGTGTACTAGAAAGAATACTGCACTAGCAGGGTGTAAATATGGGAGGGATTTATAGTGATTGCTGTGGAGATTATTTTTTTCCATAGCCACACACACACAGAGCACTTACTGTATATGACTTATAATCTGCATGCATCTGCGCAAGATGAAGTGCGTCGATATTAAAAGGGCAAAGTTCACCCCAGGATGCAAAGAGCGGTTCTGGCTTTGACTTGAAGCCTGATTTGAGGAACAGTGTGGCCCACTGAGGTCACATGTTGCTGTTTTTCTGGTATTTTTCATTCATTTCTACTATGGGTGCACGATGATTATTGGACCGATACTTATTGGTCTGATGTGAGGGAATTATGACGTCATACCGATAAATCAGATAACATTAAAAATACTTCCGATAACCAACAATTAAAAAAGTACTCCAACGAGGTGAGAGCGGCCTGTCGTAACTTCCCCTAAGCTCACTTGTAAACAAACATTTGCTGTCTGAGGAAGACATTTTGCGTGCTACTTGTACCAAATGCTCCTCCCCGATGAGGGGAAAAATAGAACAACAAGCACACAAAAAACTTGATCAGCCACCTGAAACTCCAGCGCCGCGGCATTTGAAAAGCAAAAGGTTCATCTCTCTCTGTCTCGCTTGTTCCATTGCCGCTTTGCTGCTTTGCCGTGTCCCTTTCCTTAGTTTTAGTCTGCAGCACAGAATCCCATGTTACTTTGGGTAGGCTTAGTTATTTCCTCTCTTTTCTTGCTGGGCTCCCTGTGCCTATTTGGGGTTATTTTGTGACTATTTCTTGTGAAATAAATCATTGTTTGAGCACGGTCGTGGCTGCCTCGTATGTTATGCGTCCCTTTTCACCCGAGACGACTGTAACAGGGACCGTAATAGTGAATGAAAAAACACCCGTGGTAAATCAGAAGTAGTTTAGTGAAAGAGTAGAGCTTTTATTGTGGCGTAAATATGGTACATTAGTGGTGCATTAGGCACATTAGAGCAGTGGTCTCCAACTTTTTTTTTGTGAGAGCTACTTTTACAAAGCACTTGTGAAAATGCCAAAGGACCTCCCTACCACATCAAAGGCCTCGTTTCAGTGTTGGTTTTATTAGACTTTACAGCAAGCAGCATTCGACTCAGCTGATCACCAAATTCTAATACAAAGATTAGAGCATGCCCTTGGCATTAAAATGGTTCCGGTCCTATTTGTCCGATTGCCTGCAGTTTCTATCCATTAGTAATAAAGAATCCAGACGTGTGAAGATCAGTCATGGCATCCCACAGGGTTCTGTGCTAGGACCTGTATTATTCAGTCTTTATACAGTATGTCCCCCTCAGGTAACATCATTAGAAAACAACTCCATAACTTCCACTGCTGTGCAGATGACACACAAGTGTACTGCACACAACCGGAGAGCTGGATGACCTCAAAGGTGTTGTTATTAAACTCAGATAAGACTGAAATCATAGTCTTTGGTTCCCAGCACCTCAGAGACATGATTATGATATTAGTGCCCCAGATGGTCTTGCACTCACCCCCCACAATACAGTCCAAAACCTTGGTGCTATCTTTGATCAGGACCTTTCCTTTAGTTCCCAAAATACGACAAGTGTCAAAAACAGCATGTTTTCATTTACCAAACATAAAGAAAATCAGAAAATTCCTGTCACCGCCAGATGCAGAAAAACTTGTTTGTGCTTTTGTGACCTCCAGGTTGGATTATTGTTAGTAGGGTGCCCTGCGAAATCTTTAAAGACCCTTCAGTTAGCCCAAAATACTGCTGCACGAGTCTTAACCGGAACCTGCACTGGTTACCTGTCAGATTTAGAATTGTGTTTAAAATTCTTCTTCTTGCACTTAAAGCACTACACGGCCAGGCACCAGTATATCTGAAAGAGCTCCTAGAACCCTGTCAACCCAGGAGAACACTACGCTCCCACAACTTACAATTACTTGCCACTCCTAGAATGTTTACAAGTAGAATGGGAGGCAGAGCATTTAGTTATCAGGCTCCTCTGTTGTGGAACCATCAACACCCTCCCTCTATTTGAAAGTCAACTCTAAACCTCCCACTTTGCTAAAACATAAAGTTAGAACAGCCCCCTGATAGGCTGATATCTATCAGAGACACTCCTCTATGTTCCTTGGACTAAGAGTAAGACTTCTGGCTTCTGGCTTCTGGCTTCTGGCTACCATCTATCCCTCTGCTCTATTTTATATCTTAACCCAAACGGTCGAGACAGACGGCCGCCCCACAGAGCCTGGGTTCTGTTCAAGGCTTCTTCCCCAGAGGGAGTTTTTCCTTGCCTCCGTCGCCAAGTGCCCATGAGGGGTTTCAGTTGGTTCTCTGTTTTTCATTTATAAATGTGACCATGCAAACTTTTATGACCCTGCCTTTTAAAAGCGTCGGAACCAAGACTCGTTAGGAACTGCAATAGAAACGAGGAATCATAATTGGAACCAGAATCGTTCAAATTCAAACGATGTCCAACCCTAAACATAAACACACAATAGGTCAGATAAAGAAGAAGAAGCCAGGCCGTTCAGCGGGTTAAAAACCAAAAGTAGAGTTTTAAACTGGATCCTGGAATGAACAGGCAGCCAGTGTAAGGAGGCCGGGACTGGGGTTATGTGTTCCCGTCTCTTGGTGCCAGTCTACACGCGGGCAGCTATGTTTTGAGCCAGTTGGAGATGATCTGTATAGGACTGGTCCGGACCACAATACAAAGAGTTGCAGTTTACAAAGTTTAAAGGAGGCATCCAAAAACACGCCAAGGTTTTTACCATGTGCTTGGCAGTATGACGATGATGGGCCCAATATGCTGTCACACCATCTGAAACATGTGCATGTGCTGAAACAACAGCATGTGAGCTTTCCCACAAGGGAAAATAACATCCTGGACCAAGTCTACAGCAACATGAAAGGTGCTTTGAAGGCTGTTCCAAGACCCCACTTTGGAAAGGCCGACCACATCTCTATATTCCTTTATCCAACATACAGACAACTTCTTAAAAAAGCTCCCCCTGTAAGTACAGCAGTTAAAGTGTGGAATGAAGAAACTGATCAAGTACTTCAGGACTGCTTTGGCTGCACAAACTGGGATGTGTTTAAAACTGCAGCGGGGAGGGAAGATTGTACTGTTGATTTGGATGAATATGCTTCTGCTGTTACTGGCTACATTAGCACATGCATAGAGACTGTTACCACCACCAAGTATTACAGAAAATACCCTAACCAAAAACAGTGGATGAACTGTGATGTAAGGGCTAAGCTACGTGCTCGTTCGACTGCATTTGTCATGGGCACCGCTGATGACTACAAAAAGGCCAGATATGACCTGAGGAGGTCCATACGGGAGGCCAAAAGACAGTACAGACAGAAGCTGGAGGGCTACTATTCCACCTCAGACCCTCGGCGCATGTGGGCGGGGCTCCAGCACATCACAGACTATCGACAGCAGAGTAGCGTAGCCACGTCCAGCCAAACCACACTTCCAGATGAGCTGAACGAGTTCTATGCCCGCTTTGACACCCAAACTTCTGATGAGCAGAGAGGGTGGCTGGACTTGGGGAGCACACAGGACTCACCTCTCATGGTGACATCAGCTGATGTGCGCAGGGTTCTAAACAAAACAAACCCACGAAAAGCAGCAGGCCCAGACAACATCTCAGGACGTGCACTTCGGGTTTGCTCATCAGAGCTAGCTGATGTGCTTGCTGACATATTTAACCTGTCGCTTGCACAAGCATCTGTACTGACCTGCTTTAAGTCCACCACCATAGTGCCCGTACCCAAGAAGAGCAACGTGACCTGCTTGAATGACTATCGCCCTATAGCACTCACTCCTATTGTAATGAAGTGCTTTGAAAGAATAGTCATGACCCACATCAAAAAGAGCATCCCGGCGGCAACTGTGGACCCTCTACAGTTTGCATATCGCCAGAACCGGTCCACGGATGATGCAGTCAACACTGCCATCCACACAGCCCTTTCTCACCTACAGGGCCAGGACACATACGTCAGAATGCTATTTATAGACTATAGCTCTGCTTTTAATACAGTCTGCCCCCACAAACTCACAAATAAGCTCCTCACACTTGGCCTGTCTCCCTCCCTCTGTAACTGGGTGTTTAACTTTCTCACGGGCAGACCCCAGTCAGTCAGAGTCCACAACCGCACATCCAGCTCAAGAATTGTGAGCACTGGGACCCCACAGGGGTGTGTGCTGAGTCCACTCCTCTACACGCTCTTCACCTACGATTGCGTGGCCTCCCAGAACAACACCAACATAATTAAATTTGCGGATGACACTACAGTCATCGGACTGATCACTGGTGGGGTTGAAACATCATACAGAAGAGAGGTGGCGGACCTCATAGCTTGGTGTCGTGATAACAATCTCCTTCTCAATACAGATAAGACTAAAGAGATGATCATCGACCCAAGAACAAGGGAAAAGGAGCCGCATAGACCCCTGTTTATTGGTGAGACTGAGGTGGAGAGGGTGAAAACCTTCAAGTTCTTTGGCACACACATCAGCGAGGACCTCACCTGGTCTCACAACACCCAACAAATCCTGAAGAAGTCCCAAAGGAGACTGTACTTCCTGAGAAGACTGAGGAAATTTGGCATGTCCACCACAATCCTGAGTTGCTTCTACAGATGCACTATGGAAAGTGTCCTTACCGCCTCCATCACTGTTTGGTACGGTAACTGTACAACACGTGATAGGAAGGCACTCCAGCGGGTGATCAAGACCTCACAGAACATTGTTGGGGCAGCCCTCCCCTCACTGCAAGACATTTATAAATCTAGAGTCCTACGCAGAACACACAACCTCATCAAGGACAGCACACATCCACAACACTCATTATTCACACTCCTACCGTCAGGCAGACGCTACAGGAGTTTGAAGTCCAGGACCACAAGGCTGGCAAACAGCTTTTACCCACAGGCCATCAGGCTTCTCAATGAAGCACTCAGACACGCCACACGCAACACACGCACACACTCATAGCACTTTATTTATTTATTTATTTATTTGTATTATTTACTTGTATTAATGTCTCTTCTGTTGTTGTTGCTTAATTTATTGGTATTTATGTTTATGTGTTTATGTTTCTTATGTTCTTATTCTTTCTTGTGTTTTCTTTCTTTTCTTGGGAGAATGAACAGAATAAGATTTTCATTGCATGGTATAACTGCTGTTTTACCATGCACATGACAATAAAACTCTCTTGAATCTTGAATCTTGAATCTTGAACAGGGGTGTCCAAAGTGCGGCCCAGGGACCATTTGCCGCCCGCGGCTGTGATTTTACCGGCCCGCAGCACAGTCTAAAAATGTAATTTAACTATTTAAAAAAAACACCACCAGCAAAAATGGGAAAGTTAAAATATTAATTTAAGAGAAGAGTTGTAATCTAGCAAAGAAAAAAAGATTTAAAAAGTATGAGGATGTAAAGAAATGTCATTTTAGTAGCATGAAGTTGAAATATTAAAGAAAGGTTTTTTTTTTTTTTTTTAAGTCAAAACCAGTGAATAAAGTTATAACTTTTGGAAACTTAGGTTGGGGGAAAATATAGAAAATGGGAATAAAGTCAAAATATTAGGAGAAGAAAATATACAAGAAGAAAGTTGAGATATTTGGAAAAAAAAGCAACAGCAGAAATGGAAAACAGCAGAAATGTTACCAGAGTAAAGTCAGAATATTAAGAGAAAAAAATAGTTTTCTAATGAGAAAAAGTTGCAATTTTATGACAATAGACTTGTAAAATGAGAAAAAATATAATTTTAGTAATAATGTAACGCTGAAATGCTGTTGTTTCTTGAGCTCCTTACGGTGAAGCCTCGAAGCATATCTCTGTGTGGCGCTTTACTAAATATCCAAGTGGCCCTTTCATCCTTTCATTTTTCACTATGTGGCCCTCGGAGGACAACGTTTGGGCACCCCTGATGTAAAAGATGGGTTTTTGGTGGTTCAGCTTGATGACTGGAGTGGAATGGTCTTTCACAAGAGACTTACATCCCTCGTGAAGTTGCATCACGTTGTTCCATTCATTCATTCATTCATTGCGCTCATGCACAGCCACTGACTTTCTCATCGTCTCCTCCACCTGTGTCCCACTTTGTTAATCAGCATCCAGTCAAAGCGTCTGTGTGTGTGTGTGTGTGTGTGTGTGTGTGTGTGTGTGTGTGTGTTCCAGCTAGACGTGAGCCATCAGATGAATTAAACTCTCTAGCTCCGCCCCCTCTTCTCTCCATCTTTCTCCGGCACCACGTGGTTTATGGATCCCGGCCTGGGCCAATCCAGCAGATGGTGGGAGAGGAGGCGAAGGGAGGGCAGGCGAAGAGGAGAGAGAGATGATGGATGGAGGAGAGGAGGGAGGAGAGGGGGGAGGGCAGGACCAGCCGTTCTTGACACAGCTGGGAGGGGAGAAAGGCGGGGAGGGAGGGATGGCGAGCGAGTAGGTAATCCAATGAGACACAGAGAGGAGAGGCAGAGCGAGGGCAACGCCTCAAAGCACCGGGAAGCTCTCTCTATCCATCTCCATCTCTCTCCCCTTTTCCCTCTCTCTCCTCTGTGAAGCGTAAAGCGACCTGTCGTCTGGATGTGGCTGCAGCTCTCGCCTTTTGTCGCCACTGAATAGCCGCCCAGCGTTTATTCCTACACCAAAGAATGAAGTGGTGACCAGCTCCTCGGATTGTTGCTCTTTTTTTTCCCCCCCTCAGTGGCGTCATCTTTGTTGGGGGAGTGGGGAAAGAGGTTAGTGGACCTTTTTTCCAGCTGAGAAGCAAGAGGCGTTTGTGTGACAGGCAAGGGGGGGCATGCCTTCCTAGCAGGTAGACATTCGGGGTGCGATGCCGCCGCTTGAACTCTGACCTGACACAAGCAGGACAAAGCAAAAAAAAGGGGGTTATTCTTCTTCAAGGGTTTTTTTGTTCTTTCTTTGCTGTCATCATGGACATCAACCTCCAGTCGCACCGCTTCTACTTCCCTCAGATCTACTGTGCCGAGCCGGGGGCGCAGCCGCAGCTGACCGAGTTCAAAGTCAGGTATGTGATGTCAGCGAGGTGTCCTCATGTTAGCTAGCTAGAGTGTCTCTGCAATGATGCTGAATGTGCAGTGGAGGCTGCTGTGGCCTTGCGGGGGGAGGGAGGGGTGGCTGCATGCTAGTGCGCTTGCTGGCTCTGCAGAGAGCGCTTTGGCCCCCGAGGAGCAGCATTGATGGCCCATGAAGGAGCTTGACAAGTTTGGCAGCGCTGGTTTAAGTTGGGGGGGAGGTTGACAGTGACAGTGTCGTATTCCCAACGCCACCCGGGGCAAACACTCTCATTGCCTACCCCCCGCCCCCCGTGCGCCTCCTTTGTTCTCCGTGCTGGCGTTGCCGCTTCCTCCCTCCAGCTGGTGTGTGTAAAGTGCTCACAGGCACCTTGTTGCATCAACAGGCGGCCCTCCTGTTCGCCTGACGCTCGCATGATGACATCCAAAGATGTCCCCCACTTGTCACTGTTACTCAGATTCAGTAACAGAAGCATGGATTTGTCTCTTCACAGTCACCACCGTATGCTAACTCTCCTACTTCTGAATAGGCATGGCGTGGTTAGCGGTGTCAACGTACACCACGCTATGAAAAAGTCACCCTTTTAAAACCACTGACCATTTTGTGTCGTACTGTTTGTACGATACGATACGATATGAAGTGGAAGTCCAGCACCGCCACCATGTGGAAACCACTTGGTCACGTCCTGTGTTGTTCCTCGTGGTCCAAACTGGGCTTCGGTGTGCAGGCGTGTGCTGTGTTAGCATTACTTTATCGTCATGTTACTCACGTGGAGGGTCACCAAATGTGGAGATGTGATTGAGAAGCAGACAGGAGTGGAGGAGAAGTGCTAAAGAGCGTTTATTCTCCACTTAACAACAAGCAACAACCACTTAACAATAGGGGAGGGGGAAATCATCGATTCTTAGATACATGGCGATGCGGACATTGACGATTATTAATCGATTCATAAATGTCAATAATCGATGCCGACGCAGCAAAAAGACAGAAGCTACCAGAACGGCTGAGCGTAAACTCCGACTCGCACCCGCTGGATTCAAAGCGAGTGTCTGGAAGCGCTTTGGCTTTCACGTCGTTGAAGGTAAAAGAGAGCTGGCCAACAGCCAGACAATATGCAATCTTTGTCATACAAGCTTCAGATACTTTGGGAACACGACAAATATGAGAAAGCACATCGCACGTTTCCACCCCAACCAGGAGGAAAAACAGCCTGAGAACCATCAAGCAGGTGATAACTCATTTTCCACCCAACTCGGAAAAGTGTTTCTGCTTGAAATGCTTTTATTGCAAAGGATTTGCGACCGTATTCGGTTGTTGAGAAGCAAGGAACCCAGATAATACGTCCCATCACAACATTATTTCACTGGCACTGCAATTGTGTTTAAGGGCAGCCTAGTATTTTTGGTTATTCAGAATATACTGGCGTCTGCAAGCATTAGCCTTGTATGAAAGCCGCTGGTACAGAAATCTATATTTTTATATGAAATCTGTTTTGACTTTGCTGTACTGCAAAAAATTTTAGTTTGAATTCACAAAGATTTCACTTATTTTGTTGTTATCTATTTTAAATGCATATGTTCCACTTCCATCATGTGGTTTAAAAATGACTGTTTTGAGTTGCATTTTTTCCTCTTTTCAATAGAGATATTTCAAAATAACACATTTTGGAGGTGTAATTGTAATACGGTGATATTTTTGCCCAAGGTTATCATACCGGCCCATGCATACTCCTGAACCGCTGCACACAAAACGTGCACCTCAACCGTGTTACTTGTGCCTATTTTTATCACAAATACACCACATGGTGGCGCTGTTATTGTACCCCAAAGTGTGATCCCAATAAGTCGTACTGACTAGAAATTTCTCACACAGCTCAATGCGCTCTACAAAAACGAGTACTGTTACTTTAGGGTCTTTAGCCAAATGACCACAAAATTTGTAACACACCTTCAGGGGACTGACAAGCACGTGTATCAAATCCAAGCAAGATTGCTTGAGAAACATGGCCGCCAGTAAACGAAACACAACGTGTCATAGCATGTCTTCCACAGCATTTTGAACACAACCCATAGGGGGCGCCAAATGTCATTCATTGCACAGTAAGTTAATTTAAAAAAACATTGTGATAAGAGCTTCCAATTGATGACAGCTACAGTCACTCATTACCTGGTTGCGTTAAATGAAATTCTGCAATATAGGATTCAATGTTAATGAATGGAATATAGTTAGAGCATAGAAAACCTGTTTCTGACTTTCTAAATACCCTTTTTCAACATGATTAGAGCCCTGTAGACATGAAATAACACCCCTATAATCACCTTTACACTCCTATTGTTTATTTACATCACATTGCGACTCTTATGCTGTGCTGGAGGGACTCAAGATGGCCGCCAGGTAGTGAGCTAACCAGTTAGCCTCGAATTTATTGCTTAGAAACTTGAGAAGCCCAAAAATTCCCACTTCCACACGGGATGGGAGGAGAACTTTTGTTCACTCTCTGATGTGGGACGTGCCATGGCGGACTTCATGACTTGATGCAGTGTTAAGGTAATGTCATGTAAGCTAATGTCTCAATGCATTGTATCGTTACTGCCACCTAGTGACCACAGTACTACATATCAGTTGTATTTCAATATGTTGTGACTAATAATAGACCATAGTCTACCACCAAACAGCCATCATTTTTGAGACCAAGATCCCTGGTCTCGGCCGTGAACCTGCACAAGAGCTACCCGCCCCCCCGAACAAGCGGGATATATGCTTTGTGTTATTATTGGTTGTTGTTTTCAACATTTCAACTTTTTCTCATGGTGCCTTTTGCTGTATTTTATCATTTTTCCAGTATTTTACATTTTGTTTAGTTTCTACAGTGATGCAATGACAAATGAGCCACGGGCCGCAGAAGGCCCCTGAGCCACACTTCGGGCATCTCTACACCCCTACATTTGTGGCTCTTGGTCCGGGTCGGGCTTGTTGGCTCAGCGTAGTGGACGAGCGATGCAGACTGAGGAGAGAGGCGCTGGTCAACGCGCTTCAACAGTCAAACCTTAAAGAACGGCGGCGTCGCGGCTCAAAGATTTTTTTGGAGGTGCACATCTATGAAGTTATATTTGTGCCTTAACTTTGAGGTACCAAAGGCAGACTTTGAGCCCTATTAACCTGCAATAATTGCTGTTGTGTGCGCAGGCACATCGCTGCAGCGCTCTGTCACTCCCTCCCTCTCTCGCTGGACCTTTTTGCTAGCGCGAGGGGGGTCGAGTCTGTATGAGGCGAGCCGGTGTTTTGGGGACGAGGCTGCTTGCTGGGGCTCTCGGTTTGCTGCCTGGATAGCGGCGAGGCATACGGGTGTCAGTGGACAAAATGCCTGCTTGTTGGTTGCTCTCCGGGAGGCGAGGGCGCTGATATGATAACACATTTTTGAGATTGACCAGCAAAGTGGCAAAGATGGACTAGTAGCGCACCATGGACGGGTTGGCGACCCCTGTGGTAAAGAGTGATGCTGCCACCTGCGGGATTACCAACTTTACTGTGACACAGCAGGGTTCAGTATTTTTTATTTTTTACCTCATGAACACATCTGAAGGTCATTTTTTGGTGTAACTAACTGTGTCCTGTTACAATGGAGGAATGTATCACAAAAGAACGTTTTTCTCATGAACCCAGCTGTGGCACACATCAGCGTTAGGGGGATTGTTTGACCACCGCTCGGCTAACGGCTCTGATTAGTGCAGCTTTAAGGGACTCGGCCCTGCTAAGAAGCTTTCAGTTTGGCAGCGCTTCTCTCGAGTTGGAGAAGGTTTACGGGGGCCGTGACGTGTCACGACATCACAGCCTCACCGGAAACAGGAGACAGGAAAAGGTGTCTTAAAACAAGCATGGCGCTACATCACAGCTGTGCTGTTGTTTTTATACCATTAGAGGAAGAAACTTGATGGACGTCATTTACCTAAAATTCACCTTTTAGCATCAGCAAATGTTTAAAAATGTCCGCAAACAGCATCTTTCCTTGTGTCTACAACCACACACCACGACAAAGCTGAATGCCAATTCTTTTACATATTTGAAGGGTTTTTTTTAAAACAAAGGAACGTAATTCTGTTACTAATTCAATCACTTTCTTGGGAAAGTAACTATCATGATGACTTTTTCCAGTAATTTGCCCAACACCGCTCGTAAGCGACGTTAATGGTTGCAAATCAGTTCCGTGCGGATTAGGTAAACAGTTGCGCTCAAGAAGGCAAACTGTAGCCATTGATTGTAAGGTGAGCCTTTGAAGCGAGAGGGAGGATGAGGAGAAGAAGCCGAGGAAGGAGGAGAATAAGAGATGGGGGATGGGGGGAACAGAAGAGCCCAGCAAAAGGGAGCAAATATGAGAGAGGAAAATGACCCATGGATGTATTGGGATTAGAGGAGGAGAAGCACAGCAAGTAGCAGTAATATGAATGTCTTGTTGTGTTTTGAGGTTTGGTGCTTGAGAGCATTTCTTTGTGAAGGATGCTGGCGTACGTTAGGTTGTGTGGTGGTTGAGGTATGGCCACATCGCCATGGCAACCAGCTCCGGTCAATTATAAGGCCACACTGGTATACAGCACGTAAAGACAGTAAAGAAGAATGTTCTTCATGTTGCTCTAGCGGTCATCGTGTTTACACAGCCCATTTTTTTAATACAGTCGTCGCTATATCGCGGCTCGAATATCACTCCCTCACTATATAAACTATAAAAATTGGGGCGTTCTAAAACTTTTGACCGGTAGTGTTGCTATCTATTCTTAAAGCTGCTGTGGTCAGATGAACTAGCCACCACAGCGACAGCCTTTTTGGTTAAAAATGTTTGCTGAAGCCAACACACGCCGCCATGTGTTCTGCGTGGAAAGCTTATTAGTAGAGATGATGTCATTAGCATTGTTGACTCGACGCTGTTTTATTCACGAGGGAGGTTTATTGCGCGAAGGCCACAGCTGCACCATTTGCTAATTAGCTACTTTGGTAGCAATTATCTAACGACTTTGCTTTAGTCATGTGTCTGCTGGTGGTGGCTTTGTTAGAAAGTGCCATAAGATAAGAGAAAATCTGTGTTGGCACTTTTATGAAATGACTGTAATGGATGTATATTCATGCTAATGTTGCTGCTAGCGATGCTGCTAGTGATGCTGCTAGCGATGCTGCTAGCGATGCTGCTAGCCGTGCAGCTACTGTGTTTTTAATGAATAAGAAAGCTGCCAGCAATAAAGACTCAGAAGATAAAATGACACAAAGGATGCTGATATTAATTGTTATACTTTAAATCAGATGTTTAGCTGCAGATTTTGCTGCTTAGCACTTAGGACTGTCACAATGACTAATTTTGCTGGTTGATAATTGTGCTGCAAATTATCGGCGATAATCGATATTAGCAACATTTTTTTAAGACCATTTCTTTCATTAATTGTATGTCATAAAATGTATGCCATATAACCGTATTGAATGGTTGCATTTGTTTTGCAATGTAGCGAGTGACACTGTGTTTGCATTTTGCATTTTGCGCTGTTCTCTTTATATTTACATTGCCAAGCAAACGCCACAGTAAGATGGTTGTGTTTTAGGTGTGCATACAAGTTGGTCGTGTTCCCCTTCTTTCTCGTCACTACTTTCAAACAAATGCGACATATCGGTTCATCGGTGTTCATGCGTTCACCTTGTTCATTCTTTTTAAAACCCAAATATTCCCACACTGGGGCTGTTGCGTCCGCCTCCATTCATGTTAGCGTATGCTTTCTCATGAGGCTAATTTGCTGCTAGCACTCTGAGCACTCTGTATCCACTCACTAGTAGCCCCGCCTCCACAAAGAGGGTGAATGAGAGGATGTTTCACTCCCTCCGTTCATTCCACTATCGAGCCAGACAGATGCAGAGTCAACCGTCTTGTCATCCAGCCTGTGTGGCTCAGAGAGACGAGCACATGAAACACACTCGCATGCATGCACATGTCAATTTATCAGCTTTTTTTTTTTAATTGTTCAATTCATCGATTAGTGTGAAAGGCTTATTAGCACTATTAGCGACATTGGCTAACAGCATTAGCCGTTAGCTCAGATTGGATTTCCACATCATGCACATTTGACACAACCTGTTGACAATAGAAATATTTTGGAATGTTTGATGATGATTTAACCTTTATGTACGTAAAACGAGCATTGTCACAGTTTTCTTTTCTTCACCTGGCTTCAATCCAAAGTGCTTCTGTAATACGGTTTATCGGTGGAGGATAAAGTCCCAGGACGATGCAGGCAGGGCTTTCTGGTTTCCAGGATTCCCAAAGGGGAGGTAGCAAATATGCCAGGTTATTCCCGTAGATGCGCCGCGCTCCGACAGATTACAGCTGAACTCCACGGCGCACGCATGATGCAAAACACGGGGGGGGGGGGGCACTGCTGGGAATTTGTAACATATTCTGGGTCACTGGATGCGGCGAGTGATGACTCGTGGCTGCACGCAACAAGATGTCCGTGGCGGTGGACACGCTGCCAATTACAGAAGTGCCTGCGAGACCTTGGCGTCCCACAGGCACTTAAGCTAATAGCACGTTTTCACCTGGGTTGTTGGCGTTCACAGTGTAAACAGTTTGTGCCTGATTGTTGAGGATTCTGTGTGGATTCTGTGCTTGTTGATGACAGTAATCCACTTTGGATTTTGCGGCTGTTTTGCGGTTGAATGCGGCCATTTATTAGTCTAAAATTATGCATATGTAAGCAAATGTTACATATTTTTACAAAAATGAAAAAATGTTCAAGCATAAAATGTGATAAATGAAGTAAAATATAAACATAAGGCATTCACAAGACACATTCAAAGAGGTTGTGATGATATGTAGTATTCTACACTGGTCACTAGGTGTCAGTACTGTTACTCTAATAATGGCTGAGACACACAAGCACCAGACTTGAATGCCAGAACAAGAGGTTTTCATTGCAGCTTTGATTGATCTCACAGCAGGCACAATGATCCCTGAGACAAGCTAAAACTTAACGTCACTTCCTGTTCGCCTCCCCGCTCAGCTCCCCGAGCACCAGACGAGCACAAGTCTCATTTATGTCTTATTTTCAGTTATGATGTCTACCCTATGGGGCAATAGGAGTGTAAAGGCGACTACAGGGGTGTTATTTCATGTCTAGAGGGCTCTAGTAATGTTAAAAAACACATTTAGAAGGTGCTAAACCTGTTTTCTATGCTCTAACTACCAGAATATTCCATTTATAAAAAAAAAAAAATCCTACGTAGCAGAAATTCACTTACCACGGTCCGGGTTGGAATCAATGAACCGCCATAAACCAGTGATTCCTGGAGTCACTTTTTGAGGCAACTGAGACAAACGTTGCATCGTTCTCCATCAAGCAGGAGGTGGCAGGTGTACCTAATGTTGTGTCCAGTGAGTGCGACAGTTAAAGCACATTTTGTGCCAACATCGCAGCCCGAGGCAGAGATTAAAGCGTGCCGAGAGTTGTGTATGGAGACCAGGGCAGCCAGAAGCCAACGGCATGGCTACTATGGATGATAATACATGAATCATTAATTAATGTCTGCACCCTTAATCATAGAGCGGTTCTGTTGACGCTCATTGCATTTGCATCACTTTCAAGCCCCCGCGATCGCCTGCTCCGTTTCATAACACCTCATGCATCCATGTTGACAATTTAGCAACACGGTCGATATATTTAGCGTGTAAGAGTGCGCATGCATTTATTCGGTAAGTAAATACAAGCCATCAACAAAGGTGAAGTGCCCGCAGAGTGAGCTCCACCTGTGTAACACCGTGCAATGCACGTCTGGAAGCTGTAAAAACCCTCCACAATGCAACCCAGCCCTTGACCCACCTTGAGCCAAGAAGGCAGAGCTTGGACACACACCTCCGTCGCCTTGCAGCTCCTCGCCTTCCCGCTGAAACACGCATGCGTGTATCCAAAGTGTGGCGCAGGGGCCATCTGTGGAATGTGGCTCAATGCAGAATTAAAATAAACAAAAAAAAGTGGAAAAATAGAGCAAAATGGCATAAAGTAACTAGAAAAAGCGAGAATGTTGATCCTAATAAGTAATAAAAACACAAAGGTTTGTCTTTAAATATATGTATAATGTTTTTTTTTTATTCTAAATTGTTTTTTCTTTAATTTTAAATATTAAAGGACAGGTGGACAGCCCTGACATAAATAGTCGAAGACAGGTAGACAAGTAGTTGCATTATTATTATTATTATTATTATTATTATTATTATTATTATTATCATAACAGTGGTTTATTTGGTCTCAAAAAAATGTTGACAACAATATCTTTGAGCGTCAATTCATCAGACAATAAACATTTCAAAACACAGTTTGTTTGTCCAGTCATATTTTTTCGTTGTACTTTTCTTAAAATTAATGTTCAAATCTTGTCTTGTTTGGTTCTCGTGGATCCAATCTCGTGCATCGTCTCGTCCCGACACCCCTACTGATGCATGTTTACAATTCCCTGAGTCTCTGAAAATGACCTGTAAACTAGTTTGAAACCTCATCTGCATGCACCTTGTCAAGTCTCCACTATGTGTGTGTGTGTGTGTGTGTGTGTGTGTGTGTGTGTGTGTGTGTGTGTGCTCACAGATTAACTTGTTTGTTGAGGGCCTCATCAGGGATATATTGACTTCCAAGTGTTGGCTGCACTCGTGTTATGTCAGAGGATTTGGATTTGGTCTTTGGCGGGCAACATCAAGAAGCAATCCTCTTCCTTTCTCTTGTTTTCCACCCCCTCTCATCTCCATTAGAGGACATCCCATCAGTCAGCTACCGACGTGGCAGAAGTAGTGTACGTAAAGGTGCTCTATGTGTGCTACATGCAGCTTAAAGACTGAAAAAACATTTCCTGCCATGGCCGCATAAAGTGCAGACGCCACGCTTTACAATAATGCCTGCATCAAAGTCGCTCATTAAACTTTCACATCAACCTACTGCTGTGCATCCCTCAGCATCAGCAACCTGCAGGAAGCTCTTTAATGCTTTATGGGACCTCGTGTAGACGCAGGAAAAGCAACCCATCCCTCCGTGGATGTTCAGAAGACCACCAAGTAACGTATAACGCAGTTCTAGAGGATTTTGGAGTGTGCCTGTGGGAATTTGCGTCCTTCTGTTGGACGTGTTGGCTCTGTATTCGGGCACACGGTCGGAGCAACTGGTGTGACACCGCGGAGGTCTCTGGCAAACCTTTTGCACTTTTCAAATGTCGCAGTGCTGGCGTTTCAGGTGGCTGATAAGGTTTTTTTTGTGGTTTTTTTCCCCTCATGGCGGAGCATTTGGTACCGCGTCCTTTCTCCTAAAATGAATGTTTGTTTGCAAGTGAGCTCAGGGGAAGTTACGACACGCTGTCAACGTCACAGGCAGGAGAAAAAAGAAGCGCTTGATTCACTCACCCCCTCACAGTACGGGTAATCTCGCCTCATTGGAACATTTTTTTTTAAATGATCAGTTTTGGATTTATCGGTATGATGTCGTAATTCCCTTATAGCGTCCCAATAATTATCGTGCACCCCTAATTTAAATTAGCCCATCAAGAGCATGCCAGGGCAACAGTGGATGCCATACTCCTGAATTATTGCTTCATATTCGTCGGGGTGAATGTGGCATTGCATAAAAGCAAAATCATACACGGTAGTGCCAGTCAAAAGTTTAGACACACTTTCCCATGCTAATAAATGAGGAGGTGTATCCAAACTTTTGACTGTTGCTGTATGTGGCCTGATAACGTCATGTCATGCATGAGTTAGCAGCAATAAAGAAAAAAAACATGGCGTTTTTTCTGAAGTTCTCCGAGGGCCATCGTGAAACAAGATGATGCGGCCGTTGGTGACTAGTCTACAAGTCATGAGCATTTGTGTGTTGTGGTTGTTGCTGGACAGCATATAGGAAGCCCCCGTCACGTCCTCATGAGACGTGTGATTATGAGAGGATGAGACAGGATGTGGAGTGTCTTACAAAGACCGCCAGCCAAGTCATTAATGAGATGCTTTTTTTCTTCATTTATTTATTTATATCTCACAGCTCATTCATCTTTTTCTTCCCAGCCTGCCATACAGTATTTTCTAGGCCAGAGCCAATATTCCACGCCTGTTGTCATGCCAACAGATTAGCCTGCTCGTGCATGCCCTCAACAGTCTAACACTGTGGAGTGTGTGTGTGTGTGTGTGTGTGTTGTGTTCACGCGCACACAGATAGTGGCTCAGAGTGTGTGTATAAAATAGGGTGTCTGCCAGTATGAAAGCACGCGGATGATATCGATGTTTTTTCCATAATTGAAGCCATCAGTGCTGGACTCGCATATTCCCAACGCCATAAAAAGGGATTATGTGAATTAGCATTAAAACTGTTGTCAGTGCTCCAAGCGTCCAAATGAGCTGTTGGAGATGCTGACTTCCTCCCTAAAATATCTCCTGCCAGCTGATTTTTCCACACTTTAATAAGATCCAGGTTCTGTCAATACAGTGGAACCTCGGTTAGCGTTAGCCCTTGTCATGTTCTTGTCATGTTCATGTATTTTAAGCAGAAAACATCTTTCCTTGTTAGCATCTTATTAGCTAGCTAAACAAAATGGCAAAGGGAACCTTAACCTTAACGTCAAATGTTCATTTATCCCTGTCATTCATCATTTATATGCATCTCCAGTTGTTTTTTTGCCTGTAAAACTATCATTTTAGAGCTATAAAAATGTGTTTTTGGGCTTTCTGGAATGGGTTAATTGGATTTACATGATTTCTTATCGGAAAATCAATTCAGTTAACGTCTTTTTCAGTTAGAGTCGGACCTTCTGAAACTAATGAATGACGCTAACCAAGGTTCCACTGCACACTTAAGGAGTGGGACAGGAGGACACAAACGTTAGCAACACTAGCATAGCGAGCTACGTGAGCTACAGTGCTAACATTACACTCACATTTTAACAGCGACGTCATGCTCGGTAGGCTAATAGACTGTTGGAGCTAGTGCTTCCGTAACCAGATACAACTATGGTGCGTTCAAGGGCCACTAAAAAAAGTGCAAAATCATAACACTTGATGGAAAAATATTATCAGTGAAGCATAAAGACTTAAACATGTCAAAATATAGGCTTTTAAAAAAATTTTAAGTAAATGAAGTAAAAAATGTAATTGAAAAATTGACTTTTGATCAATTTAAAGTGTTTTATATGGAAAAAAACTGAACTTATCCCGATCCTTATCCCTGACCATGAATGCTAAACTGCAACTGTGCGGGGACACACTGTACATTGCAGCCTCTTAACAATATAACAGCAAATATATCAGTATATTGTCTTTGGCATATAATTGACAACAGAACAGGTTGCATAGGCCCTAAGGAAATCAAAGCGTTAAAATAAATAGATTTTTTAAATAAAAAAATGTACTATGTAGTTTTTATTGTGTAAAACTGTAATTATACATGTTTTAAGATGTGTAGCAAAGCCTGGTGAAAGAGGTTTTTCCTCCACGAACTTGTAAAGCAAGCTTTTGAGCGCCTCTTCTCTGAAAAGTGGAGCAAACAAGTGAGGGACAGGATAGCTGTTTGTCACGTTTGGTGCTCCTGGGACATACAGTGTTCCTCTTAGAACATCAATCACAAGTAGAGAAGAGTGTCGCAAGAGCTCGCACCACAATCAATGAAAACAAAGACATGTCATTTTTATGGAGGAGAAATCTTGTGATGTTTTAATCTCACAAGATCTTGTGACACCCCTTGTAGGATATTTTGTCACATAATTTTAATAACAATAATAATAATGGATTTTATATTATATTATATTATATTTTATATTATATTTCATATAGCACTTTTCAAAGCACCCAGAGCGCTTCACAATGAAGTGAAGCCATTATTCATTCACTCTGCAGTCACACACTGGCGGTGGTGTTCTACATCTGTAGCCACAGCTGCCGGGGGTAGTCAGACAGAAACGACCAGCACCAAACATTCATTCCCATTCATACGCCAGCGTGAGTGAAGTGTCTGTGGTTAATATTTTTTCATTGTACGTTTCTTAAAAGTAAAGTTTGAATTCAAAATGTGTGTAAACAGGAGTTCAGAACATTAATTTTCTCCCATATGTCAAAATGCGTGCGTGTGTAACGGATGCTAGCCGGTGTGGCTGCGCACGTGTGCGTCAGTAAAACCTCTCTCCCTGCGCCTTAAGAGCTGCGCTGAATGCTAAGTTGACAGTCCGGGCTTTTGGCCCAATGGTCAGCGCTCTCGTCTGCCATTCCGAAGGTCCTGTGTTCGAGTTGCAGCGCGGGCAGCCGGGTTACACGTGTTTGGGTTTTCTCCGGGTCCTCCTACTTCTTCCCACATTCCAAAAAATCCATGTCAGGTGAAGTGGCGACCCCTAAATGGTCCATAGGCATGAATGTGAGTGTTAATGCTTGTTTGTCTATATGTGCCCTGCCATTGGCTGGCCACCAGCCCAGGGTGCACCCCGCCTCTTGCCCGAAGTCAGCTGGGATAGGCTCCAGCATAGCCCCCACAGCCCTAGGGAGGACAAGCGGCGTAGAAGATGGATGGATGTTGAAAACGAATATTTCCAAAGTAAGAATGGTTTGATTGTTAGTCCAGTGTCACTGATCCAAATAGTGGATGAAAGAATGGCCGTCCCTTCTTGGAAGGAGGGGAACCCAACACAAGCAGCTGCACGCCAGCACACAAACCTCCCTTTTCTGCCAGTGTTGACTGACAGCGGTCAAGTGCTGCAGCGCTGGGCCCGAGTGTCATTACCCAAAGTGGCCCCCGCCCGATGCCAGCTGGACGGCAGCGGAGCGTTTTTAGCCCACTTTATTCCATTTTCTATTAAAGCCGAGACGAGTGCTAATGTAGCGTGCTTATAAATGTTTAAGCCCTCAGCTGTCAGCTTCTCCGCTTCATGCTTCTTTCATAGCTTCATGCAGGAGAAGCACAGGCGCTTTTTGCAACAGGCGCCTCCAAGGACAGACAAGGTTTTGTTAAAGATTTCGCCAAAGCGATAAAGAGTTTGTGGAGACGATTGTGAGGAAGAGTTTTGGACGTTCCCTCCGAGCAGCTGCCGGGAGCCACAAAGACGCCTTCTGTTGTGTCGCCTCTTTTCAGACGCCGCTGATGCTGCAGGGCGGCTGTGTGGTCACGTGTGCTGAATCAGCTACTGTAGTGGACGCCAGTACACTAATGCATCACTGTGGGGGACTCAATGGACTTTGTGGTTCCGTACCGGAGCTCGGCGACACAAAACACACGTGCAGCTGGAGGAAAATAAATCATCATCTCATCTCAAGGTTTTAGAAGAATAACGTCCTATTTTTACAAGGTTTTATTCATCATTTACAAGGTCAAGATATCAAACAAGAGTAAAGATAAGAGAAGATAAGATATGCCTTATGGACGCATTAAGACACTCATCTCAAACTTCTTCACACATCCTGAGGCTCATGGAACAAAAAAGTCCCAAAAAAATGAGCCGCAGGATCCCATTGGCTGTCCGTCAAGACACGGGACCATCCTCGGCCCAAATGAAGGTTGTCACTGGTGCCGAGTGCAGTCCGATAACCGTCAGACGCCATCTGCCAGAGAAGGCTTTTAACAAGAAAAAAGCACATTCTGAATTTACAGGAGAGCACCAAACATGGGACATTGAAAGGTGGAAGAAACTTTTATTCTCCCTTGACAGCCCTGATGGCTTCCAACGTTACTGGCATGACAAGGAGATCCCACCTCAGATGTTTTCCACACGGCACAGTGGAGGGGGCGGCATCATCATCCTTCAGTGGAACAATGGAGCACCAGATTGTGCAGGGGCGTCAAACGGCAGCCTCATCTGTGTAGTAATGACTGGACAGGGCAATGCTGCACTTCACAAAGAGGAAGAAGCTCACTCTGATGGACCATCCTGCGTGTTCCCCTCATCTAAATCCAATGGAGAACATTTGGGGATGGATTTACAAAAATGGACATGAGCTCCAGACAGTAGATGTCCTCCGTGAAGGCATCTTCACCACCTGGAGCAACATTCCCACTAGCCTCCTGGAAACACTGGCATAAGCATGCCCAAAGCCATTTCTCACCTCATGAACAAGAATGAAGAAAGAACTCCTTTTTACACATTTTATTTCCATTTTAGTTTTTTTTAAGCTATGCTCCTAAACTTTTGATCAGCTGATGAACAGCCTATTCCACTTGAATGCTTCTTTGCAATAAGTTGAGTTTTTGTCTCACTCTCATTTCGTCTTTTTGCATTTTGAATCTCTCCTTAGAACCTCCTAAAGATCCAACAGTGCTAAACGTACATGCTTCACATGTTTCAGCTGCTCCCAACATTTGGATGAGGAGTGCATTGCAAGAATGAAGTCATATGTTCACAGGAATACGAGAAGAGTAAAGTCATACTTTTACAACAATACATTTTTATTTTACTTTACGAGGGCAAAGCAGTCATTTTTAGTGAATCCAGTTGCAAAGTTTTGCCGTAATGAAGCTTTCATTTTCTGTGTTTATTTCTGCGTGTGTTACCATGGCGACCCATCATGATGACTCTTTAACCTCCAGCTTAGTACGCCTCATCGGTGGGCAGCAAAATTCCCTTCCTGTCTCTCTCCTTCCGCTCCCATGTGGAGAGCGAGGCAAGTAACCTTGGGAAAAGGTCATTATGTTCTCTGCTTCCTGATGCGGTAGATTTATGTGACTTTGGAAACAGAATCACTGAGGCTTGGAGAGCTTTAGGAAGCGAAATGCAACAAATAAAGAATGTGGCAAATACGGAGGAGCAAAATATTACAAAAAACGCAAATTAGTTGTTGATAGTGCTCGTATTTTTTTATTTTAATAACCATTCAGTGACCCAAGCCCCGGCAAGGAGCTGTTTAATTGTGTGTGTGTGTGTGTGTGTGTGTGTGTGTGTGTGTGTGTGTGTGGATGAGATGAAAAGGATAAAACATGAATTCATGCTTGAATTTGTGCTGTGTGGATGTGAATAATTCATGTGTTTATCCTTCCATGTGACCTCACAGTCAACTATGAATTTAATGATGAAAGACAAACTTTAGCAAAATCACCACTTCATAACACTTACAGACGATGAAGGAATTAGTCCAAACATTTCCTTTCTTATTTGTAAATTCATGACATTGCGCCACAGCCGCCCACTACTGTACATGAGATCCCAATGCACTCTACACACCCTAACTAATAACAGGTGTCATTTATCACACACAACAACCTTGCATGAAGTAGTGGCGCAGGACGACACAAACACTAGCACAGCTACGTATGTTAGCTACAGTGCTAACACTACACTCGCATGCTAACATGGGGGTGTCTAAAGTGCGGCCCGGGGGCCATTAGTGGCAAGGGCATGTTCTTAAACTATCATTTAAGAAGAAAACTAAAACAAAAGCAAAAATGGAAAAATCAGCAGTAATTTTACAAGAATAAAGTCAAAATATTAAGTGAAAAAAGTTGTAAACTAACGAGAAAAATGTGAAATTTTACAAGAATAAACTCGTAATATGAGGGAAAATAACATATTTTTGGTTAGGAAAAAAATATTATTTTTTAAATTTGTGATATTATGAGAAACACACAAAACAACGACTAAAGTTGCAATTTTGGGGAAAAATAGGTTTTGAAAATGTTCTGGGAAATATTATGGGAATAAGGTCATAATTGCGAGCAGAAAATGTGCGTTCCGGTATTGGCCGGGTTCTTGGTTCCGTTTCAGATTTCTTCTGCACTTCTTCAGAGGTCCAAAAGGACAAGAGACGGTGTGTTCCTCTGGTGTCCGTGCTTTGGGAGCCTTTTCCATTGGTGGCGTTGCAATGCAATGCAGCAAAGGTGGAGGCAAACCCGCCCACCTCATTATGCTGTTCGCTATTCGCTGGAGCGGACTGCCGGGTCGTTGGCACAGCTTCACGCATCATTTTAAGATATGTAGCAAAGCCTGAAAGAGTTTGTTTTTTTTCTCTTAGAAGTGGATCCAAGTGTGGGAGATGGTGGATTTTTGTCACATGAGGTTCTCATAAACATCTTGGAGGAAGACTCATTACTGGTAGAACATCATAGTACGTCATGCTAACGGTGGACCTTTAAGACAAGTCACTTGTGTGAGGATGATCTCTCCCCCGTCACAATTCAACGAGGGTGACATTTAGAGTGTGTGTGTGTGTGTGTGTGTGTGTGTGTGTGTGTGTGTGTGTGTGTGTGATGATATATTCAGAAGTGCCTGATTAATTCATGTCTCATGGAGAACTTATTCACATTTCAAACAAGGGTGGCATGCGCCGATCCAAGCTGCACATGACTGTGTTTGCCTTTGTGTTTGTGTGCGCGTGTGTGGTGCGTGTGCGCGTGTGCGTCCTCTCCTTGGACCCGCCTTCTTCCCGCCTTCTCCTCTTTTAGCACAAGGCCCTCATTTATTCATGCCGCTGGGACTTTTCTCCACCATTTTCTGCCAGTCGTCGAGGAGCAGCGTTTAAAGTTTAACCGAGTCGACATGTTAAATCAAGAAAATGAATTATAAACACGTCGCTGTGCTTGCTGGCGCGCGTGTGTGTGTGTGTGTGTGTGCGTGTGTGTGTGTGCAACATATGGCAACATGACGTGGCATACAAACGTACAGAGGTTACTTTTATTTTCTTACTACACTTGAGAATAAAGTCAAAATATTAGGAGAAGACTAATGAGAAAAATGTGTAATTTCATGAGAATAAACTGGTAATATGAGGGAAAATGACGTCATTTTAGTAGCCTTAAGAAGAAAAAAAATGTTTTTAAAAAAAAATTCATTATATGGAAGATGTAATCGGTGATACGTCATAATTGTCACGATTAATCAATCTAAGATGATGGTTTGAACTCCCAAGTTTTGATCTTTTGAGTTTTGAGGAAATTTAGGTTTTATCTCCAAATTTTAGTGACTTAGTGGGGACGTTGGACCTTGAGGCTATCATTGTATAACTTCCAGTGGCGCCCCCTTACTGGCTGCAATGTATTACTGCAACTGTCAAGTTTCCACTTTCGAGAAGATCATCTACTTGGCGTTTTATGAGATGGATTTGGGCGACCACAATATTAGAAACAGCAGTACGCTGCAATTAGTCCTGTCACGATAATCAATAAATCAATTAACTGCACGATAAATACATTTTATCGTTTCAATATATTGACATGTGCATCCGTGTTTGTTTTCCTCCTCTCTTTCTCCCAAACCAAGGCTGGATGACAAGAGGGTTCACTCTGTGCATCTGTCTCAACACCTGGGCGTGTTGGTTCTATAGCGGAATGAGCGGAGTGAGTCAACCCTCCTGTTAGTCATTCACTCTCTTTGTCCCGGTGGGGGGAGGCAGGGCTGCTGCTTGCTAGCTGTGTGTGTGGTGTGCTACATGATGGAATACTTTCTTGGTGCCATCTGACAGCACTTTCAGCCCGTTTGCGCATCGTCATTTTGTGACATAAAAAGGTTTGAGACAAAGACTATTAAATAAATACAGTGTTCCCTCATTTATCGCAGGGGATAGGTTCCCAAAATATCCCGCAATAAGAGAAAACCACCAAGTAGCCAACCTTATTTGTTTCCAATGACTCTCTGTTTTAAAGCTTTAAAAGCCCTCACCACTTTTGATACACTTTTCTCAGGCAGGCGTGTACATTTTCTCACATTTCTCTCAAGTTTAAACACTCTCAAAGACGTTCAAACCTTCCTTCTTCGAATTGAAGATTCATTTGCAAGCTAGCAACAAGCAAGTTAGCGATGACACAGGAGACACGGCAGGGCGGCACGAAGGAAATTGATTGACAATGGTCTACAGCCAATCAGGATGCAGAAAGGAAAGGGTGGTGCAGCCAGGAAGAGAGAGACACTCAACTTTCCACAATGCAATTCTTCTTAAAGGGCCAGGTTCGGCCTGTAACAGCGTTCACACGCTGTAATAAAAAAAAATAAGCACAAAAAAATTTCAGAGAAATTTCAGCGAATCCACGAAATGGGAACTGCGATAGAGCGAGGGAGCGCTGTGCTGTAAATTCCGGTGTATAAGCTGCTACTTTTTTCTGACTTTCTTACTTCTTTACTTCAGAACTACTGCTAATTGTTTGAATACTGTGCTGCTTGTGAGTCAGTGAGGAAACGCTAGCTCTTTCTTTGGCAGGAGCCAATCACAAGCTATCAGTGCACTCACAACGAGTTTGTCAACCCACTGGAAATCGCAGGAGGTCATTATATATAACAACATAACAGTATGACTCACATTAAACTCATCACACAGCAACTTAACACTCAAAATGTATACCTGGGAAATATACAAACATGTACCAGTACGAGTTCCAAAAAACAGCTCTTGTTGTTTTCCCATAATGCTTTGCGTCTGAGCAACTCATTCATTGGGGTGCTGCAATGACATCAGCCTCCCTTTTAACGTTCCATCTCGTTAAAGGAAAACGGCGTACTCCACACACAATGTTGCTGAAAGTCAATCAAGCAAGTGTGTATGCAAATGAGCTGACGTCTGCATTGACACACAATGTCAACTTCACAGCATTTCCAGACTATTTTTTGTTTGTTTTATTAGGTTTGTTTAATTTGTTTGATTTAAAATCTCTTGACATTTCAGTTCCAATGTTAAATACTCTTCCTGACAGGGTGCACTGGCATGAGGATGCCGTATCTTATCTTTACAGTCATGAAAACACAATAATATCGGCCATCATTTGTAGGACGATCATAGTCCAGCAAAATGTGTTACTGTGACAGGCCTTATCAAGGAGTGGCATGCTAGCGTGGCGTCTGGGCATGGAGCCCATCCCATCCAGTATCAGTATCGGGTTCCCATACCAGCGTAAATAATAATTGGAAATTGCCGATACCACTTGCAGAGATTTCCGATCCTTTGGTCACATCTGTGCTTTAAGTTGTCAGCTTGTTGCTGGCAGAAAACATACAGGTGGCTACTAGAATGTCAGCAAACGCCGCGCTTGCCGGAGGTAGTCATTTGTGGGACAACTATCGTCCAGCAAAATTAGATACGGTGACTGGCCTGGCCGAAAAATACATGTCATTCTTTCTGGGACATCACTGATAATTAGTCATCATTTGGAAAAACATCAAAGGCTTTTTAAACACACATTGCAGCACATATCAGTTCATCTGGCTGCAGCGTGCTAATCCATGCTTACACTAATTGTCTAATCCAAATGCAATCTGCTGGCATTCTTAATGAATGAGGGTGTGTGTGTGTGTGTGTGTGTGTGTGGGTGTGTGTGTGTGTGTGTGTGTGGCCTCCAGTGTTGTGTCTGCATGCTTTTCCCCATCTGACTGCGTTTATCTCAGCCCACCGTGGCGCCCTTTGTCGCCCCACTTTCCCTTACACTGCAACACACACACACACACACACACACACACACACACACGCTTCCTTCACCATGTGCTCCACAGACAAAACACACAAGCGCCAAAAAAAAAGAGGTAAATGAAATGGAATTATGTGAAGACTGATGAAGCCGGGAACAAAACACAAGACACACAAACAATTTTTGACTTGCAAATGAGATTAACGAGCAAAGTCCCATCTGTGTCTTTGCCTCTCTGCCAAGCTAAAATTAGACGACGGACCCTCGAGGCAGAGCTAAAAAGCTGCGTCAGAAAAGACTAGAGGAAGAAGAATGTCGTTGGAGGAGGCGAGAGAGAGAGAGAGTGAACGCGTTCACACACCCACCAGCCACTTTATTAGGTACATGACAGCCAGGACGCGAGCTGGATGGAAAAGCCAACGACACCAATGCTCCGTTTTGTGTGTTGTGGTGCCACGCTTAATATTATTGCACTTGCATCATACTCAGCGGTTTCTCATATTCAGCCAATAATAAATGGAGGAGGAAGTTCCCAGAATAAAGTTTATGATGATGAAGTCGCACTTTTACGTGGAAAAAAAACTGTCAGTATTATGATAAAAAGCTGGACTTCTATAAGAAAAATGAGTAATACAGTATTACTACAGTATCATCAATTTACAATACAACACTCGACGTTTATGGGAATAAAGTTGCAATTTTACAAGAAAGGTTAACATTTTCAAAGAATGAAGTCATAATATTACGAGGAAGAAGGGGTCCTAATTTTATGACAATGAAGTCATAATGTTGTGGGCTGCAAAAAAAGTTAACAATTTTGCAATATTTCAGGGGTGAAATCTTAATTTTTCTGGGAATAAAGTATGGATGCTCCAATTAACCGGACACTGGTCAGTATCGACCGATTTCCGTAAAAAAATCATGTGATCGACATACGCCAATCACCTGTGGCTAGCACTATTGCAGCGTGCAGCGTAGTCAACATCTTGGGCCCATAGCACCCATCATAAATACATTTCAAAGTGTATAATTCATCCATGTGATCGGTATCAGCCGATTTCAGTCCTGGATGATTCGGTATCGGAATCGGCAGCATCAAACCCTGATGGGAGCATCCCTAGCATAAAGTCATAACATTGCAAGGAAGAAGTTGTAATTTCATCAAATATATACAATATTGACAGACAGATATGGATAATGTACATAGCAAGCTGTCTTTATCGTGTGTTATTATTCTATGCTTCCTATGCTGTCTGCCCATGTGGCTGCTCTACAAAAGCATCAGTTTCCTGCCAATGATCACTAACGGTTTCTCTATATCTTTGTATCGTTCCATTGGAATACATTTGATAGTTTGAGGGTAAAGAAAACTTTGAGAAGAATGAAAGAATGACGTGATAATGTGATGAGAAAGACGAGCCCTCATTCAAATGAGAATTAAGTCAGAACTTTGTGGGGGCCAAAAAAATGGACAGTTTTGTAATATTACAGGGAAAAAATTGGAATTTTTCTGGGAGTAAAGCAGGGGTGTCCAAACTTTTTCCAGCGAAGGCCACATAGTGAAAAACGAAAGGAAGCGACACGTAGAGATATGCTAAGAAGCTGTACGGCGCTCAAGAAAAAACAGCATTTCACCCTTTTTCCACAATAATACGAGTTTATTCTTGTCACATTGCAACTTTTGTTCTTCATTCGATTAGGACTTTTTATCTTAATATTTTGACTTTATTCCCATAAAATTACAGCAGTTTTTCCCATTTCTGCTGTTTATTTAATTTTCCAAGTATTCCATTTCAGCTTTCCTCTTTAAATTTTCTTCTCCAAATATTTTCCCTTTATTTGCATAATATTTTTTATCCTTAAAAAATATAATGTACTTTTTCTTTATTTGCACATTGTTACTAAAATGATATTTTTCCTCAAATTACAAGTTTAGTCTCATAAAATTGCAACTTTTTTCTCATTAGAAAGCTGTTTTTTTACTTTTTACTCCGGCTTTACTCTGGTAAAACTTCTGCTGTTTTCCATTTCTGCTGTTGGTTTTCTTTGGACAATTTTCCCAATATTTCAACTTTCTTCTTGTATATTTTCTTCTCCTAATATTTCCACTTTATTCCCATCTTATCAATTTCCCCCCAAGCTAAGTGTCACGATACGTTGAAGCTGTCGGCAGGTTGACCCCCAGGGTGCAGAGAGAAGGCGGCAAAGTGCAAAAATAAAAGTAATTTTATTGCACAGGACAGGAACAAACTAAAAGTGACAGAGGAAAAACTCTGTGGGAAAATAATACCAACTATAAACAGGCAGGTGACAGCACGGGAAAATCAACGATGGAAATGACAACAATGAACCAGCGCGGCGCATACGACGGCGCTGGTCTTTTAACTGTCAGTGATTAGAATTGACCGCAGCTGTGCGGCCACCAGGCGTGGAGTGGCAGTTCCTTCCACCACCCCGGAAGCATCGCTTGCCAGAATAATGGCGCAGGACAGAAGTGCACGCTCCTGTCCTGCGAAGCGTGACACTAAGTTTCCAAAAATTCCAACTTTATTCATTGTTTTTGACTTAAAAAATGCAACTAAAAGGATATTTTTCCTCATACTATGACTTTATTCTTGTGAAATGATGGCTTTTTTGTCTTGCTAGATTACAACTCTTCTTTTAGTATTTAGACTTTTCATCGATTTTCCCATTTTTGCTGCTTGTTTATTGCTCCTTGTTAAATTACATTTTTAGACTGTGCTGCAAATGGCCCCCGGGCCGCACTTCGGACACCCCTGGAATAAAGTCATGATACTGCGAGGAGGAAGTCAGAATTTACATTGCTATATTGATAAGAATATATATTGATCATGCATAATGTACATAGCAAGCTGTCTTTGTTTTTATTCTATTTTATTTCTTTTTGAATTTCAGTTTGTCTCAATATGATTTAGTGAGAACCAAAAAAAAAATCGAATGGAAATAAAACTTTAATATTACGAGAAAAAAGAATAAAACCATATTACCGTATGAGGAAGTTGTCATTTATTTCTATTTTTGTAGTAGGTGTGCAAGACAAAAGCTCATAATATTACATGACTGCGGTCGTCAGGGTGTTACTACGTTGTTCATGTTGTTGTCATCATGAGACTGCAGTGAAAGGATGAAAGCTGTCTCCACACATGGCGCTGGGGCCAGCGGAGGATTAGCTTAGCATGGCATGAACACAGGAAGCAGGAGGGGGGAGGTAGCACATCCAAAAGAGTCTCACGAAGCTGTTTTTTTGCTCACAAATCAAACTTCTCAGCTTTGTGGTTAATTAGGAGCTTGGCGTTCAGGTGCCAGCCAGCGTGAGGCTGAGGTCATTAAAAGTCTCCTAACTTTGTTGCGTCCTCCGCAGTGAACAGAGCATCTGCCAGGCGCGGGCCTCCGTCATGGTCTACGACGACACCAGCAAGAAGTGGGTGCCCATCAAGCCGGGCCAGCAGGGATTCAGCCGCATCAACATCTACCACAACACCGGCAACAACACCTTCAGGGTGGTCGGCGTCAAGCTGCAGGACCAGCAGGTAACAAGCAAAAGCAGTGTGTCCAGTCCTCCCTCGCTGTGTTGCCCTTCCAATATCGCCCTCACTGTGTCATTAACTGCCATAAATGAGGGACTGTATGGAGTTTTGACTGCATTTATGGTGTCAAACTGTAATTCTACATGTTTTAAGATGTGTAGCGAAGCCTGGTTCATAATGCCATGAGCTTGAAAAGTGAGCGTTTGAGCGCCTCTTCTCTCAAACACGCGCGGGTGATGATGGCTTTTTGGTGCTCTGGGGACACACACACTGTTACTGTGGGAACATCAACAACAAGTACGATGTCACAAGATCTCACCAGTTTAAAACCCTCGTGGTCACTACACCTGGGATGACAACTCTCGGGGTGTTATTTCACGTCTGGAGGGCTCTAGTAACGTTAAAACGTGTATTTAGAAAGCCATGAACATGTTTTCTGTGCTCTAACTACAAGAATATTCCCTTTGTTAACGTTGAATGCTATACAGTAGTGTGGAAATTCATTCAACGGTACAAAAGTGGGTCTCATGTGCCGTCTCCTGCCCCAGGTGGTCATCAACTACTCTATCGTGAAGGGCCTTAAGTACAACCAGGCCACGCCCACCTTCCACCAATGGCGGGACGCCCGGCAGGTCTACGGCCTCAACTTTGCCAGCAAGGAGGAGGCCACCACCTTCTCCAACGCCATGCTCTTTGCCCTCAACGTGCTCAGCGCCCAGGATGGAGGTGGGTCCTTGTAACCTGCTCTCTTTTTTTTTTGTCTTTACGCAGAATAACGTCATCACGTAATACCTCGTGATGTCCTGGTGCCACGTCGGTGCCATGTCAGCTTGATAACAAATAAACACACGTCATTCAGACACCCACCACATTTTTGGGGGCATAAAACATGCTGGGGTAAGAGCATGATCCTAGTCTCACGTGTGATTGGCCGCATGGATTCTCAGCGAGTCCGCTGAGCAGGAGAGGCTGAAGAATCAATTCTCCCCGATGGGAGTCGACTATTCGTGTTCACTACAAAGCATCAAGAGCCGACTCGTTTGTGAACGACTCATTTCTAGTCTACAGTATTTCTGTAGACTTAATGTTAACATTTGTATGTCCATTCACATAAACACTTCATGTAAACCTTTGTATGTCCATTCATGCATGAATGTTATCATTTGTATGTCTATTCACATCTAATGTTGTCATTTGTATGTCCATTCACACATAATGTTATCATTTGTACTGTATGTATGTTCACATTCACACGTTAGCCCTTGTGTGTCCATTCACATTGGGCAAAGTGTGATGATGTATGTGTGTGTGTGTGTGTGTGTGTGTACTGTAAACATGATGATGAGTGTGTGTGTGTGTGTGTGGGGGGGGGTGTGTGTGTGGAGTGTTTGATCTTTCTCCCAAAAGCAAATATGAAAGTCAGACATGAATCCCAGCTTTTCCTCTTTCTCCGCCCAAATGAGTTCCCCCGTGTGCCCATAATCCTCTTGCGTAGAAGCATCATCATGCAGGAGGTCTTTCAAACCTGGAAAGACTGATGGATTTAATGCCCCCCCTCAAAAAAAGAAAAAAATGGTCTGTGTGGAGATGACACGGATTAGAAAGATGAACAGTTGTCAGACAAACAGATGAAGAAAGACAGAAAAAATACAAATGATGCTTTAGTGTTGATATGATAAACTAAAACACACCCGTATGTCCATTTGCACACATAATGTCATCATGTCATAATGTATATCCATTCACATACATGCATAATGTACACATTTGTGTGTCCATTCATATGTACACATGATGCAAACCTTGGTCTCTCCATTCACATACACACATTCAGTACATACACATTTACATGTTAACATGGGTTTGTCCATTCACATACATGCATACTTGTTGTCTATTCGCATTTGTTTATAAAATGCTACGATAAAAATGTTATCAGATACCTTCTGTGATTATTTTCCCTGCTAGGCAACATCACACTTCTATGCAGGGAATTTTTGCGAGACAGACTCTTTGGGGCACGATCTTAATTGCCCCACCGCTCAATTAAAAAAAGTAAAAGTAAAACAGTCTTTAGCTTTAAAGGGATAGTCGGGATTTTTTGACATGAACTTGTAGGACAGCCCCATCAGCAGTGTGGTGCATCAACAGTGACTTACCTTCATGCTACACGTTAGCATGCTAATGTTGGCATGTTAGCATTGCTAGCATGCTAATGTTAGCATAATTGCATTTTTAGCTATTTTCATGGGTAGACACATATATAAACACTTAGCACTGTTATGCTACATGTTAGCATGACATTAGCATTATAGCATTGTTATCCATTTTCATAGCTAGACACTAAAATAAACACCACGATTATGCTACGTGTTAGCGTAACATTAGCATAGTAGCATTTTAGCCATCTTCATAGCTAGACACTTATATAAACACTTTCCACTATTATGCTAGGTGTTAGCCTGCTAACATAAGCATGTTAGCACTGCTATTGCTAACATTAGTAATCTAAATATGTAGATAAAATAAATGTAGGACTAATATTGATGGTGCAAATCACAATATGGGGGAACTATGGCGCTTCGTGGAGGTCTGCGCTGTCCGAGTGCTTTTCGAGTTATTACATCAACTCTGGTCAGATTCCGAAATGTACTACCTCCAGCTGCACCATCTGGTGGCTCATCCCCGCCCAGCGCCCCTGCACCTGCAAACATAATCGCCGCTGACTGTTTGAAAGAACACGGAACCTGAAACATGATCCTGCTCGCTGCACTTCTGCTGCCCGAAGGTTTGCATTACAGCGACGTGACAGATGATCCCGTTTGTGGCCCGACGTAGGGGGAGGGAGGTCAAGTGAGGTTCTGGAGGATGAGGAAGGGCAGGTGAAGGCGAGCGATGGTAGTGAGCAGGGAAAGGTTGTGTCAGTGTCTCTGTGTCTGCTACAGCCGCTTCCTCTTCTTCAGCATGTCATGTAGGTGGACCAGCTCGCTGTCTGTGCATGACTTTCACTCTTGGATGTGTTTACTGGTCAAAGGTCGGCGTGTGCACCACGGGTATGGGTAAGCTGACTCGTCTGCTCCTGAAGCGCTGCACACAAAAGGGTGAAAATGTGTCAAAACACGCACCCTTGTTGTGTTGATGTGTGCCTGTGGCAGAGCCGGCTGGACGATCAGGCAATATTGGCGACGCTAAGGGCGTGAACCTTGAATATAAAACTAGTCAGGGCTTTCTTAGTTGATTAATAAGAAGCTTGTTGTTTGGGTTGATGGAGTAATGGGTTCGACCCAACACCGGCGGTGTCCAAACCTTTTTCCAGCGACGGCCACGTAGTGAAAATGAAAGGATGCAACTTTGCCGCTTTGATATTTCGTAAAGCAACACTTGCACAGTAGATACAGGTATGCTAACAAGTTATGTTTTATATGTTAAGTTATAAGTTATATTTCACCTCAGCGTTGTCAAAAAGCATATTATTATTATCAACTTCACTTTTTGCTGATGTTTTTTTTAATCTTCCAAATATTTCAACTTTCTTTGTAAATTTTATTCTCTTTGTTCCCTTAATATTTTGACTTTAGTCCAATAATATCACAACTTTTTATGTTACAAAAAAATAGATCTTTTTTTTTTTAACATGGCTTCCTTATTCCAGTACTTGTTGTTGAGCAGGTCCTTGCCGCGCAAATGTCAAATGTTATCGAATTTAATTCTTTCTTTGTGGGTCGTATCCTCTTGGCCTCTAACCGAAAAATGTGCTAACCGGGGCGGATGCTAACCGAGGTGCCACTGTAATACTACTAATATTATTATTCATTACCTTATTTACAGGGTTTTGTAGTTCATATTTTTTGTATTTATTTGTAGCTCGTTAACTGTGGGTAGGAGCGGGTTCTGGCTGTGCTTTGCTTTTTCTGACAAATACACCACATGGCGGCGCTGTTGTTAAGATGACCACATGGAGTACATGGGATGAACTTGAAATGTGCTTGATGATGTCTGAAGTCCGTTTCACCTGAGATGTTTCCTCCCCGCCAGGTCCAGCTGTGCAGCGTCAAGTCCAAAATGGACCCACCTCGGAAGAGGTGGAAGCCCAGAGAGCGAGGTATGGAACCAAGAACCCAACATAACTGATAACAAACCTCACAGGCCCACTCGCATTGGACTTTTTCTGCTCGGGGAGGGGAATATTTCAACTTTCTTCTTGAATAGTCTTTGTAAATTTTATTCTCATAATATTTGGACTTTATTCCCATCACATGATAACTTTATTCCCCAAGTTAATTTTCCAAAAATGACAACTTTATTTTGTTCTGTTTCTTATAATATTCCGACCAAAAAAAATATTTTTTCTTTAACATTTCAACTCTGTGCTGCTAAAAATGACTTTCTTTTTCCTCATAATATTACCAGTTTATTCTGTAACTTTTTTCCTCAGTAGAATTCAGTAGACGCCCCTACAACCTAAATAATCCGTTCCGAGAACGTTTATGTTATAGGGTTTTTATGTTATACGAAGCGTAAAATACATGTAAATAGCCTAATCTGTTCCAAGATCTTCCCAAACTCACACCTTTGGCCCTTCAAAATATTCAAAGTCCACCAAATATGGTGGGAAAATATAAGAAAACGTTAGCATAAACATAGTAGAGTAACATTCCAATATAGAATAAAGTAATAAATAGATTACTGTAAATGAATAAAACTGAAAAACAAAAACAATCAACTAGTTTCAGGGCGACTACGAAGAGGAAGGAGGTTGAAGGGAGAAGCCTGTCTCTCACACAAACTCACGTACGCGCTGTATAACTCAGCCAATGAGATGAGAGCGTAGGCGGTGCCCTGATAATCAGCCAATGAGAGCGTGAAGCGTCAGGAGGCGTCACCAAGCGTACTCTGTTAGTCATGGAAAATGTTTCCCTCTCTGTCGCGTGAGCTATTCAAATCGAATTTCTGAACTTGCGCCGACTTGACGCTTTACGTTATATGGAATTTCTTGCGTAATACGATACAAAAACTTGACATAAATTCTTTACGTTCAGTGGAATTTACGTAAAAGGAGGTTTATGTGATGCGAGGTACTACTGTACAACATTTTTACTTTACTCTCAGAAAATTCACTTTTTTTTTCATTCCTGGGGTTGTTTTTTTTGTTTTTTCCCAAACATTTCCTGCTGAAAAAAACCTAAACTAATAAAAATACTCACACTGACTCAGTTTGGACTTTTTCTGCTCAGGGAGGCGAATGAAAAAAAAAAAAAGCTGCTTCCAAATCCTCTTTGGTGATGTAACCCTCTTCCAAATGAGTCCAACCTTTGACCTTTAGCAGACAGCTCATTGGTTTCATGTTGGATTAAAAAAAAAGAGAGAGATTGTTGACTTAAAATAAAAAAACTAACACAAATCTCCCGGCGCACCCAAATAACAATTTCAAGCGGACGTGCCGTCATTTCAACTCATTGAGGACGGTGATCCTCATCACTTAAAGCTCATTTTTATTCATGGCTCAGGTTGTCCCTTTAAGCTAAACAGTCCTAAAATACATCCAACATGGTGACAATGCCCCCAACGTGGCGTGTTTAGCCAGACAAAACCCCCTTTCTGTGTGTTGCGCTACACAGTGTAGTCGTGTGGTGTATTTTTAGTGTCTGACAACAAGGCACCGTTGCAAAGTATCATCTGACAAAGCAGCGGGCGAACTCTGAGTGAACCCAAAGACGAGCAGTGGTCAGGATTATTACACTGCTGTGTGTGTGTGTGTGTGTGTGTGTGTGTGTGTGTGTGTGTGGCATGCAGTGACGTGACCATGAGCTAGACGTTTGTTTACGTTGACTGTATTCCCCAAAGAGTCATCCAGCGGCGTTGTTGTAATCTCATCTAAGCTACTGTACATACCTTCAGTTCCACCACCAGCACACCACAAACTCTTGTAGAAAGTCTTCCCTGAAGAACGGAAGCGGCGCGACCTTACATGTACTTGAACGTTCACTTCCTGGAGGTACAAGGTGGCCCAATACTTTTGCCTTTATAGTTCCTGTAGAGCGGGGGTGTTTCCCCCCTCCCAGTGAGGGTCACATAGTGACCGATGAAAGGATGCCACACATGTAGCGATGCTAGCAAGTTAGTGTATATATGCTGTATACCAGGGGTGTCCAAATTGTGGCCCGGGGGCCATTTGCAGCCAGCGGCTGTGATTTTATTGGCCTGCAGCACAGCCTAAAAATGTAATGTAGCAAGAAAACTACACACAAAAAAACACCAGCAGCAAAAATGGGAAAGTCAAAGTATTATTTTAAGAGAGGAGTTGTAATCTAGCAAGGAAAAAAAACATCATTCCACAAGATTAAAACAGTATTGTGAGGATTTGTCTGACACTTGCAGAGGCGTACACCCATGTGGATGAAACAGTCTTTTTAATACTACAAAACAGCTCAGGAACAAAAAGTTACGATGCCATGGAACGAAAAGGGCATTGCGGAAAAATGGAATAATATGCAACTTAAAGGAATACCAAAGCTGCTCAGGCGGAGCTACAAACAAAGCCGTGGGGAAAAACCAGGCAGGACTGGATGGCCGACGGCAGCAGCACAGATCTTGGCTTGGAGGTTCAGGCACGAGGAATCACCGAGTGCCATCCAGTCGCCACAGGTGAGCTAAAAAGGAGTGACAGACAATGAGGCACAGCTGTGCCTGTTCTGTAGCTCCGCCCACTAGAGATCCCCAGGATCTGTGTGATAAAACAAAAGCAGATAATGAACAAGGGAAAGGAAATATGACACAAATAATAACCTGAACCCAAAATGGATAACTGGTGTCGACGCCAGGCGTGACAAGTATGAGGATGTCAAGAAATGTCATGTCAGTAGCATGAGGTTGAAATATTCAAGAAAAAAGGTTTGTTGTTTTTTTTAAGTCAAAAACAATCAATAGAGTGGAAATTTTTGGAAACTTAAGTTGGGGGAAAATTTATAAAATTTGAATAAAGTCAAAATATTAGGAGAATAAAATACAAGAATAAAGTTGAGATATTTGAGAAAAAAAATAAAGTAAAAATATCAAGAGAAAAAAAAAATTCTAATGAGAAAAAAGTTGCATTTTTTTTATAAATAAATAAAAACAAAAATAAAATTAAAAAAAATTAAAAAAAAAATGTTGCAATTTTATGAGAATAAACTTAAAATGAGGAAAAATATCATTTTTGTTACAATGTTGAAATAAAGAAAAAAATCTTTTTTTTAAAGATATAAAGTTCTAATTACGAGAAGAACATTTACAAGAGGGAAGCTGAAATGAAATAGTTGTGAAATAAAGAAAACACGGAAATGGAAAAAACAGATGGAATTTTCCAGGAGTCAAAAGTCAAAATATTAAGAAAAAAAGTCACAATTTTACAAAACAGAAACTGGTATTATTTTGGAAAAAAAGTCTTTTTCAGTATCATTTCACCTATATTAAAAAGCCCAAATGCTTCTTAGCACATCTCTATGTGGTGCTTGACTAAATATCCAAGTGGCCCCTGCCTCCTTTCATTTTTCACCATGTGGCCCTCGGTGGAAAAGGTTTGGACGCCCCTGCTGCATGCTGGAGTTCGTCCCAGCGTCGTCACAGAGCTGGAAAAGCATATTGTTAATATCAGCTTCGCTCTTCGCTCTTTTTCCCCCACCTTTGCGTTCTTTTTATTTTCCAAACACAGCGTTCGCTCGCTCTATTGCGGTTCACCTTTCGCGGATTTGCTGTTTTTGTGTTTTTGTGTAATGAAAGCAGGGATTTCATTTCATCTTTCTTCTTGTAATGTTGACTTTATTCCAGCCATATTTAGCCTTTATTCTTGTCATGTTGTAACCTTTTACACAACCCAGTTGGCCAAAAATGCCAGTTTTATTGACTGTTTTGTTTGCTTTTCATAATCTTACAACTTTGAGAGCAGTTCTTGAATATTTGAAGTTTATGCAACTAAAGTGAGGTTAGTTTTCCTCGTGATAGCACCACCTTATTCTCCTAAAATTACAACTGTTTTTTCTCTAATGTTTTTTACATTATTCTTATAAAATTGCTGCTGATTTTTCCATTTGTGCTGTTTTTTTTTTTAGTTTTCCTGTTATATTTTTAGAATGTGCCACAAGCCAATAAAAAAACACCCCTGATGCAGCCAGTATAAAGATGTGTGTGCGTGTGTGTGTGTGCGTGTGCGTGTGCGTGCGTGCGTGCGTGCGTGCGTGCAGGCAGATGATGGAGCAGCAGCAGCAGATGCAAGCCCACATGGAGCGAGAGCGACGCTCCTCCAACTCAGGTAGTGACGTCACACTCCTCACGTTATTCCTGTTTGGTGCAAAAGAAGCCACCCTGATGCGTTCCCCCCAGGTTCTCCTTTCCAAGGCCACCCCGCGGTGCTCTCTGTGGCGCCCCCCGTCGTACCTCCCCCCGCCAACATGGGGGCGGCTCCTCCTCCACCGCCGCCACCCCCGGGGCCTCCGCCGCCTTCCGCCGGGGCACCTCCGCCTCCCCTCCCTCCTCCGCTGCCGAGTCACGGGGAGGAGCCGGCGGCCCCGACGGGTCTCGCCGCCATGATTGCGGGCGCCAAGCTGCGCCGCGTTCAAAGAGTGAGTTGTTCAGTTTTGTAAATATCGCTGGGGGACATCTCAACCCACGTCCTTTCCTCTCACCAGCCGGAGGACAGCACGCCCAGCGCCAAGAACGAAGTCAACCGGACGAGCGGCGGCAGCGGAGGGCTGATGGAGGAGATGAACGCTCTGTTGGCGCGAAGGTCAGACAATTTAACATGATTAGGAATTTGATGCTTGAATTTGCATGTTCAAGGTTTGGAAAGTGCTTGAAAATATGACAAAGAGCTGCCCGACACCCCCGCTCAATCACACCGGCACCCCATCGGACTTGGGCCCCCTCCACAGCCATGCGCGTCCCACGGCCCCCGGCCTTGGCGTCATTCCAGACAGTGATCGCAAGCTCAAGAAAGAAACGGTGGTGAAATGAATACTTGAACTTAGTACTTATTTAATATTTAGTATATAGTACTTATTTACCTAGTATAGTTGTACTACTCTGGGCAGCACTTTGGAAACGCCTCCTAAAATGTGCTCTATAAAGAAAATGCATTGGGTTGGGTTGGACTGACAGCATCGTTTGCTTGTGAGGCAGCAGAACTCAAATAAAACCTTCTTCACCGTAAGACAACGTTGTATGTTGACAGCAGAAAGGTTCCTCCCTGGGGGGTCATTCATCAGATACTTCCAACACAGACAAATAACATGTATTCAAGTATCTTGTATGTCCATAGCTTCTTTTTGTGCTCAATAAACTAGTGTGAAAAAAGACATACTGTAAATGTATGACGCAAAAATAAGATAAAAATGGGATGTTTATAGCAAAACATTGTGTTTTTGTGAGGTCAATGAATCAATGATTTTTTACGATGAATAAATAAGACTAATGCAAAGGCATCTGTGTAACGTATGGCAAGAAAATGAAACTAAAATGATTTGTCAAGTCAAGGTGATATACTGCATCTTAGTGAGGAAAATTAACCAAATATATTTTTTAAAAATGTATAAATGATACCTATTCAAACATACTGTGTAATGTGTAACAATAACATTTCATTACAATTATTTGTAAGAGGTTATAGCAAAATATTGTGTCTTTGTTTATTAAAGAAATATATTTTTACATTCATAAATAAAACCTAAACAAACACATAATGTATAATATGTAAAACAATTAAATAAAATTACAATTATATGACGATGTAATTATAGCAAAATATTGCGTTTCTCTGAGGGACATTAATTACAAAAATGTAATGAATAAATACGACCTATGCAAGCACATACTGTGTATTGTATATAATTAACTTAACTAAAATGACTTGATCATTTATAGCAAAACATTGTGTGTTTCTGAGGTAAATGAAAATAAATAAATGAAAGATATGCAGTAAAATATAGAGATAGGACATGTATTTACTGATATAATAGGAAATAAATCAGCACTTCCAAAATGAGGGTTAGTGAGAAAGATGACTTCACCAATGACAGTACAAAATAAGATGTGAGGAGCAGGAACACGTGCTAAGAAAGAGTTACACGTAGCCTTGGAAGTCATTTTACTGATTTGGATATCTAACATGGCGCCTTTTCTTGCTCCCAGAAGAAAAGCAGCGTCAGAGAAGCCGGAAGACAACCAAAATGTGAGTGTGCACCTCCCACCTCATATAATAACCACCGTCACCGTGCAAGTGGGGAGAAAACACTGTCATGCCGTGTCTTCCTTTAGGATGACCCAAATTCTTCATCGCCCAACACCAGGGGGAGTCACAACTCCACAGGTGGGCTAACATTTTTCCGTTCATATTGTTTTTTGTGGTCTACAGCATCGTTCTCCATCGTTACGTTTATTTACACACCACTGGAGACTGTGTAGTTCCTGCATATCTGTGTATAAACCACACGTGGTCATATAAATGCATAATGTATGCTGTTTTTTATTTGTGCCAAACACTTGCCAATGTCGCCAAGATGGTGCTAAAAAGCCCTGGGACCGAGCCAACTCCGTGGACAGGTCCATGGCTGCAAGGTAAGAGCACCACACGTCTTACTGTGCACCACAATATCACACAAGTGCATTATTGTTATTATTATTAGGGGTGCACGATAATCATCGGGCTGATATGAGGGAATTATCACGCCATACCGAGAAATCCGATAACATTAAAAATAGCTCAGATAACCGATATTAAAAAAACGTTCCAATGGGGTGCGGGTGGAAAAATCAAGCGCTCCTTTTTTTCCTGCCTGTGATGTTAAACGGCCTGTTGTTGTTCACAACAGGCTGTTGTTCACTTGTAAACAAACATTTACTTTCCGAGGAAGACGTTTCGGATGCTAGTTGTACCAAATGCTCTGCGATGAGGGGGAAAAACCCCATGGAGCACACAAAACAACCTTAGCAGCCACCTGAAATGCCAGCGCGGCAGCATTTGAAAAGTGCAAAAGGTTTGCCAGAGATCTCCTTGGCAGCGCACCGGCTGCGTGTGCCAGAATACAGTGCACCTTGCTGGGCCACGCCAGGTGGCTCCTGCCGCTCTATACTCCGGTTCTTCTGACCACCGGAGTCTTTTGAATCTTTCTTTCCTCCGAGTGTGCACAAACTACAGTTAAATGAAAATTTTAAAAGTAGATTTCAGAAGTACAAAGTTATCGGTTTCAGTTTTTTTAAAAAAAGATATGCATGTCTAATTATGATGGTTGGTATTTTTCCTATGATAATGCAGGATACGACCAGCGGGGAGTGCCAACGACACAGACTCGCTAGACATGGATAGAATGAAACAGGTGGGAAGGATTGTGTTTTTGTAAAGGCTCTGGCCAAGAGAATAAATCCAAAATGATTCTTGTTCCCTTAGGAAATCTTGGAAGAAGTGTTCCGTGAGTTGCACAAAGTGAAGGAAGAAATAATTGATGGTAAGTTTACATTTTATCTGTTTAAGATTTAACTTGAATGGGAACCAGTTTGATGTTGCAATGCACGCTGGTGGACACTGGAGGGCACTATAAGCATTAGCTTCTAACCACAAACACATACTATGGAGCACAGTGTACAGTCACACGTGTTTGGTTGTATTAAAAAACAATCAGCATTGGCAGATTTTTGGTCCAAAAAAGTAACTTTTTGTAATGAATGTATTTATCCATTTATTCTCTGAAAATACACGGTTTTCTTGCAGAAAACACATCTCAGCCACTCTAAGTCATAAATCATTTGTCATGTTGTCATTACAAGCCTGACTCTCTTGTCTTTGTGTTCTCTCCCTCCTCCGTAGCCATTAGACATGAACTCAGTCGAGTTAGCACGACATAATCTTCCAGAAACACGCGCCTCTTTAAGCAGAAGGAGGACGAGGAGGAGGAGAAGTCAGGCTCAAACTGTGACATTCACTGTGGTGTTGAGGCGCCGCCATGTTGCTGTGACACTTGTGAGTGACAAGTGTGTGTGACATTGACTTTGTGCTTCTCCAGGGAGCCGTGTGTGTGTGTGTGTGTGTGTGTGTGTGTGTGTGTGTGAAGGGACGCTATACAATTTTTACATTTCTGTCTCTTTGTTGCCCACTTTGTTCCTCTGTCTCTGTTTGGCTGAAAGAACACTAGAAGATTCTATATATTTGGATTGTTTTATGCTTTTCAAAGGATTATTTCACATTTTTACATGTTTACTCTCATTCTTATTACCCTTACTTTCATATTTCTCATTATTGATGTATTCCTAGAGGAAACGTCATCAGTAACAATGAGGAGAATATGATAGTAAAGATAAAACTATTATTGCACATATTTGTAATTCGTTCAGTTTTATATTATTCACTTATGAACTGTACAACCAAATGTTTCTCATCATCTGACCTGTATTTGTTTTATATTTTTATTAGATATTAATCTTTATGGCCAACACAGCAATGCAGCTTTGACCAACGACAAACAGTGGGGGAACATTGCAAACTTTTGAACAGAATAATAATAATAAGAAGAAGAAGAATAAATAACACATGGGAGTATTTGTGGTCATGTTGTTAATAATCATTTTTTTTAATGTTTATTGGCTGCCAGTATTGTTCATTTTATTATCTTTATGACAAAGTGCTTCCTTGTTGGACAGTGGAGAGGGGAAAAAAGAAAACGCACTGACTTTGAAATTAATTCAAATAAAACTGTGAACAACGTCTTGGATAATTAAGCCTCACTGTTTCATTTAATGTGTGTGTGTGTGTGTGTGTTTTTAATATTTAAAAAATATATTTGTATGAATATGTATGAGTTCCAATGCAGTCAGTTATGGGCTATTTTTGGATATGGGTGCCAGATACAGGAAAGAGCAATTAAAACACCCATGCCAAACGTTTGCTACGACATAAAAAAAAAGTTGTTAAACATAGTGTTTCAGCAATTTACAGTGGTAATTGGGTATTTATTTCTTGAATTGTGTGTACATTAAACAAACAACAACAAAAACAAGAAACGTTGAAACAAGAATCTTCCGCCTTTGGTATTCGCGTCTCGCTCAAGCCTCGCGATGTTTCCCTACGAGGGCGCAAAGTGGCGACGAGATCTGGTGTGGGACTGGAGAGTGGCGATAGTTGGTGCCGAAGAAGAGGCATCGCAGGCGGGCAGAAGCAAGAGCCGAGCTGGGGGGCGTGTGAGAGCAAACGTGGTGGGTGCTTAATCCCCACCAAAACAGTATCACAAACACGGCGTGAATGAGACAGGCAAGCTGGCGGACTTCAACATGGCATCCGGAGATACGCTGTACATAGCGACAGACGGCTCGGAGATGCCGGCCGAGATCGTGGAGCTCCACGAGATAGAGGTGGAGACCATACCGGTGGAGACCATTGAGACCACGGTGGTCGGCGGCGACGACGACGACGACGACGACGACGATGATGATGAGGAGGAGGAGGAGGACGAAGACGACGATGAACAGCCCATGATTGCGCTTCAGCCGCTGGACAACCACAGCTCTATCCACCATCACCACCCGGAGGTGATCCTGGTTCAGACCCGGGAGGAGGTGGTCGGCGGGGATGATTGCGATCTGCACACGGATGACGGCGGCGGGGGATTCGAAGACCAGATCCTCATCCCGGTGCCGGCCCCCGGGGTGGAGGACGAGTACATCGAGCAGACTTTGGTGACTGTTGCTGGGAAGAGCTCCGTGGGTAGAGTGAAGCGGGGAGGCGGTGGGAAGAAAGCGGGCAAAAAGAGCTATTTGAGTGGCTCGGAGGCCGGAGCGAGGAAATGGGAACAGAAGCAGGTGCAGATAAAGACACTGGAGGGGGAATTCTCGGTGACGATGTGGGCGTCGGGTGAGTAGCGTTAGCCCAGCTGCGGCTGTCACATATCGGCTACATGAGGCCTCATTGCCAGGGCGTTGTCCTTGCTGCACCCGACTACTTCCTGGAACGTTCCGGTTGCAACCACCATGAGAAGCGACAACCCGAGCGAGATTTTGTTTTGTTTTCGACGTGAAATCTCGGCTCGGTGCGCGGAAATGTGTTTATGTTTTGACGGGAAGCCATGTTTTAAGTGTTACTGGGCGCCGCCATATTCCCCGAGTCTGAGAAGTATGGCGGCGGCCCCGAAAAATGGCGATGGCGGTTAGGTGGTTACGGCGGCAGCCGTGCTCTCAGCGGAGGGAGAGAGGCACACACTGTCGTTTTTTTGTTATTTACAGATCGAAACACGCCGGCGTTGTGGCGTTGACACATTCCCGGAGCATTTTGTTGAGTACACGTTCACATTAGGGTCTGTTTTTCCCCCCAATTTTAGTTCAGTTTAGCTACAAGCTATCTTGTATTAGCCGTTAGCAGCTCAGCTAACAGTTGGCCTTATTGCGCCTTGACAAGGTGTCAGTAAATCTGTCGACGTTGTTTAACAAATTAAGGCAGTTACACAAGTTGTTGTTCTCTTATACTGTTTATTTCTGTACTAGTGTCATTGAAAACCACAAAATTAGCGTGCACGTTTATTGGAATGCAATGTTTTCCAGGATGGCGCTATTTTTAGGGCACTCTGATGGTTAGAACTAGAAGTGAAGAGTAGAGCTGTGCGAGTCATGAACGAATCGGTAAAAATTCACGGGTACTCGTACGTTAACTTGTTCACTTACTCACCCACGTGTTTAAATGCGGGACACGCCGGGGGAGGGGTGGAGCTTATTTGTGATGGGGGTGACTCGAGGGAATCGAGTACCCGGTTGACAACTTGTTGCGCACGTGGAAGTTATTGTTCATGCTCTGTGATGGTAACCCTGAAAGAATCGAGTACCTGATTGACTTCAGGGGAAAATGTGCAGCAACGACTAAACACTCCAAACACAGAAATTATCCTAAACTAAAAACCTGCGTTATTTTAGATTTTGCATGATATTCCTGTCTGCTTTTGTAACACTTTCAATGGACAGAATGTGATGACAGTCCACTCACATGGTCCCATAGTTAATAATTACAAAATTCCCTCTTTTTTTAAATTTCACTTTACCTCTGAAATAATCACACATACAGTTGTGTCATTTTCCCGTGCACTGTTGCTGCTGCAGCTGCTTCCCGCAGGTGCTCGCTCAGGGAAATGCCATTGTGTTTTCGGTTCAGTCTCTGTAATGTATTTTTAGATGACAATAAAGACATCGACCACGAGTCGGTGGTGGAGGAGCAGATTGTCGGGGAGAATTCCCCCCCAGATTACTCGGAGTACATGACTGGGAAGAAACTGCCCCCTGGTGGCATCCCGGGCATTGACCTTTCCGACCCCAAGCAACTGGCTGAATTTGCCAGGTGAGTGTTCACCAAAGACATGGTGTCTGAAGGTGGGATTGAAATTATATATACTGTATATTTTTTTCTTTTTAACAGGATGAAGCCCAGGAAAGTCAAAGAAGACGATGCTCCACGGACGATAGCTTGTCCTCATAAAGTAAATTTGATGCCGCACACCTGCACAATATCTGCATCGGCTCATATCACATACTGTATCACACTGAGAACTGTTCTGGTTGCCTTCTTTTGCACAAGGTGCTCACAGCATGCTTGTTATCATGCAAACCACAAATAAGTAATAATAACCAAGCATTATCGTATTTGTAAAGCCAGATGTTTTAAATAGAGTTCCTCTCATTTGCTTTTGCAGGTGTACCAAATGAAATGAGCAGGTACACTTCAGGACTTAGACCTGAAGCCTTTCAAATTAAAAACACAAAGACACCCACACTGTCTATTTTTGTGCGCACCATCTGTGCAGTCTTTTTGTTGTTTTTTTTTTTAACGTGTGTTTGCGTGTGTGACGGCGGTTATTCTCCTCAGGGCTGCACAAAGATGTTCAGGGACAACTCGGCCATGAGGAAGCATCTCCACACCCACGGGCCCCGCGTGCACGTCTGTGCAGAGTGTGGCAAGGCCTTCGTGGAGAGCTCTAAGCTCAAACGCCACCAGCTTGTCCACACGGGGGAGAAACCCTTCCAGGTTGGCTTAGGCTACTGTCACGTAGCACTTACTGCATTAGCCTGTCATCTTAAACATCTCCTTGATGTAACTTGCAACATGAAGGGGATTTAATAGCGCAGTTAGCTGGAGGTTGCGGGGTTAATGGGCTGTTAAATGGATGAAAGGTGCATGGGTCACAGAGTGGCCGATTAAAGCCTCCTCTTCTTTCTGTGGATGAAAAGCTGCTGACCAGCGTTCAAATGGGCACATCTTACCAAATTGAATTAAGGTTTTGTAGTTAACACACTGTTAACCCAAGTCAAGTGGTATTTTTGATCATTTGCAAACAAGACATTGTTTTTACATCATTTTCATGAAGGAATGTGAAAACATCCTGTTTGTTGATGCATTTATTAGAGATGCACGATATCTTTTTTTGCAAACCAATACTGATAACTTTGTGCTCCTCTAGACTGACCCAATAACTTTTTTTGGATATCTATTTTTTCTAATTTAGATTTAAGTGTAGTTTGTGCACATCTGGAGGTAAGAAGTACTGGAACAAATTAGGATTTGTTGATTTGTCCTAATCAGGTATCATGACACTACTACTACCACATCACTACTATCAGGAGAACCAGAGTATAGAGGGGAGGAGCCATGTGGCGTGGCCCAGCAAGGTGCACTGTATTCAGACACATGCTCAGAGCAGTCGGTCCGTGGCCAACTTTTTGCGCTTTTCAAACACGGCGCTGCTAGCGTTTCAGGTGGCTGATAAGGTTTTTTGTGTGCTTGATGGGTTTTCCCCCCCCCCCATTGTGGAGCATTTGGTACAACATCCTTCCTCTGAAAGTGAATGCTTGTTTACAAGTGAGCTCAGGGGAAGTTACGACAAAACTTCCAAGGCAGGAGGAAAAAGGAGCACTTGATTTGCTCACCCGCACAGTACAGGTAAACTTGCCTCATTGGAGCCTTTTTTTTTAAGTTATTGGTTATTTGAGCTATTTTTAATAGGATGTATCGGTATGATGTCTTAATTCCCTCATATCAGCCCAGTAATTATCGGTCCGATAATTATTGTGCACCCCTAGTATTTATTTTAAAAATCCAACAAATGATGCTTAAATTTCCTCTACTGTGACAAAGTTTTGAATTACCTTTTTTTTTCTTTTTTTTAAATGATGTTGAAACAGTAAAACGTGTCCCCAGAGCCTGTTTATGAGCACCAAACGTCATCTCCATCACTTGTTTGCTCTTAAGTTTTTCATGACAAAGGGAAAAACGTCCTTCATCAGGGACTCGCCCCATGTGTACACATGAAGGAGGACAGCTTTTTTAAATAAATAAATTAGTAAATAAATACATACAAAAAAGCAGGCTTCTCTACACATCTTAAAATAAATAATATGTGACCTTGAAGCAATGTTCTGTACGTGGGGTTGGTGCTTTGTGCCAAAGATGTCAACTGCAACACATGACCATATCAGTCTGATTAAAAGAAATTACAGCCGCCCAGGAGGCGTTTTTTTAGGTGCATCATTTATTTATTCAAGTTAGGGCTGTCACATAATTAATCACATGATCAATAAAAATGAAGTGGATAATTTTGCTGGCCTCAATATATTGACATGCGTGTTCGTTGTCCTCCTCTCTCTCTCGCTAACAAACAGATTTGATGACCTGTTTGTTTAATTTATTTAATTTAAAAGCTTGTTACATTTCGCTGACAATGTTCAACACTCTTGGGAAAATAAAGTTGCTTTTGTTACAGTGTACTCGCACTATTATGCCATATATTAGCATTATATTCATGAAAAATATTGTCTCAAAATAATGTTGATAATGGTATCGTTTATCTGCAATAATTTGTGGGACAATTATTGTCCAGCAAAATTTGTTACGGTGACAGGACAAATTCAAGTGGACGGAGATTATTTGGAGCGTGGCGTCCATTTGAGCAGAGGGGGAGGCAAATAATGTATATTGTGTGCTGGAAATGTTAGAGACTGTAAAAAAAAAAAAAAAAAAAAAGAACAACAAAATAATTAGGGCTGCAGCTAACGATTATTTTAATAACCGATAAATTGGTTGATAATTTTTAAATTACTCGGATCGGATTAAAAAAACGCATTTTTAATTTCCGCCTCTGTATTCAAAAATAGAAGATTTGAACTGACAGAGCAAATAAGTGCACAAACACCAGGTTGCTGCTGGAATATTCTGCTAAAATGTTTAATAATAAAAAATATAAATGTTTGTCAAATAGCTTCAGTAAAACAATAAGTGTACACAAAAACACAATCATGATCATTTTCTTAGTTGATGAATCTGAAGCTTGTTTCAGTGAATGGCATAGTGGGTTAGACCATAGATGGACCAAATGAATGTGAAGCAAACACCTGCAGTTAGTGGTTGAAAAGAGGCAAAAATGCCCATCACTGTTTTCCAAAGTCAAAGCTGATATGTGTGAATAACAAAAAGATAATAGGTCTGCTTTCATGGATGACTAAGGAAATTCCAAAATATTCACATTTGAGAGGCTGAAATCAGGATATTTACATATTTAAATCAAGAAACGATTAATTGTTGCGGCTCTCAAAATAGTAGTTCTGTGGTGTCCAAAGTGTGGCCCACAGATCGTTTTTATGATTATTTAAAATGTTTATTATGTATGCTTTTTATTATTACACTTAAAAATAGCCTAAAAAATAAAAACAATTAAAAATTGGGGGAGAGAAAAATGACAAAGTAGAAATGTTGATTTGTTTGGTTTGGTTGGTTTTAGCCAATACAAATAACAGGATGGTCCCCAAATCCTTTGATGTTTCAGTTTGTGGCCCTCGAAGGAAACCCCCCAGCAGTAGTTCATCACACTTGTCAGCAATGTTTTCTTGTTTAGCTGCCAGTTTTCTCAAATACAGCAGTTACACAGCGCTTCCTTTGGGTAGCTAACCTTTGACCTCCTGTTTCCCCTGGGCAGTGCACCTTCGAAGGCTGCGGCAAGCGCTTCTCCCTGGACTTCAACCTGCGCACGCACGTCCGCATCCACACGGGCGACCGGCCGTACGTGTGCCCCTTCGACGGCTGCAATAAGAAATTCGCCCAGTCGACCAACCTCAAGTCTCACATCCTCACACACGCCAAAGCCAAGAATAACCAATGAGGCGGCCGCGGGGTGCGGCCGCGGGGTACGCCCACAGGGACGCGTCCTCACGGAATGACAAGACTTTTATTCTATGACTAAAACAACACCTGACAGACTTTTTCCAGAGAAAAAAAAGACACTGAGTGTGCTCTCCTGCATCTCGTCGCTTTGGCTGTCATTTCCAATCAGAAACACGGTGACGACAAACCCCCTTCCCACTCTCCAAAAGGCCCGATGCGGTCCCTCCAGGCCCCCCTAGATTGCTCAAGACCGAGCCCAGGGAGAAAAACATCAGAGACTTATTTTTACCAGAGCGAGCAGCGAGGCGCATATCTACTGTTTGTTGTTTTCATGGAGTCACATGGCTTTTATTTGCCTTTCAGGTGTGCATATTGTACGCCTTTGTTTCACCACCAAGCTGTAATGTTTGCATCCGCACACTAATCCATGCTAACCACACAATAACCTCCTGTACTTGTATCATATGGCTGTATTGGACTTGCATAGACATTTAGAGGTGGGATTAGATTTTTTTTTTTTTTTTTTTTTTTTTTTTCGTGTTTAACCAGTTAATCTTCTAGTCGCAGCCAGGTGGGCATCACTTCCTTTTTTATTTTGTTAGAATGTCATGTACAGACAATAATCAATAACCTCTCCCGTGTTGCACCCATGTGTATCAATAAAGCGACACCACGCCAGCACTGTTGGATTATAACGCAACTGTGTCTTAACTGCGACATTTTCCTGTGGTTTTCTTCATGTTGCATCTTTTTGCAGTAAAACGTGGCTGAGAGCAAAGTAGCTCAGTCGATGTGAAGGTTTTAGGAAACACCTTGTACGCTTGTTTTTTTGTTTTGATGGAATTACTGTCAGCCTAAAATACATGTAAAGGCTGCTGTGCTGTTACAGTGAAAGCAGTCACTGCCTTGCACAAAGATTGAATGACACTTTCAGATGGGTATTATTATTATAAATATATGTACTATTGGCTATCTTGCTTAGATATCTTTCACTGCGGTAATATTAACACTTCTGACCAAATATGACTATAAGCAATTATGTGGTTGTGGTCATTTTAATAGTATTGATTTCATTTGACCATTTTATTCAATTTTGTCATGTATTTCTATTGTTTGTTTTTAATATCTGACATTTTTATGTTTTAGCTAAGTGCCAGCTTGTATGGCCAGTGGACACAATTTTAGAGGTTTTCTCGTCATGTGCAGCTTGCGAGACTTTGCCAAGCTAGCTGGGATTTTCTTCCTTATTTCCCTTCCACTTCTATGCTGAAGTTAACTCCAGTGTTTGTGTTGTGCTCACTCAGCAGGATTAATTTAACTGTCGACGTCAGCAGCGTCCTGCAGAGGTGTTCCTTTCTCCTGCCGGCTTCGAGACGCCCACATACTGCTGCTGCTGCCGCTACTGCCCCCTTCTGGCATCTGGAAGTAGCTACGACAGGGAGCTCTCCATGGTGCTGATCTCCAGTCATGGTGAGGAAGAAAAGGCTTCATTTATTTAAGACTTTAAACTGGCGTCTAGATTATTCCGGTAAGTACTGGTCCATCAAATCCCACACCACCCGAGATGAACTTGACGATGACGATGTAAGCCCCGCCCACATTTTGTCTTTGTCTTCAAATCTCTGAAATGTTGGGCTTTTTCTTTAGCTTTTCTGTGATGTCACCAGACCACAGAAAGGTACCGATAGGGACAGAGGAATAATGCGATGATGGCCCTATGGAAATGCAACATAGGAAATGAGTGCATTCTAGTACAGTAATCCCTTGTTTATTGCGGTTAATTGTTTCCAGACTGTGATAAGTGAATGTCAGCAAATTAGGATTCCTTATGTATAAATGGAATATTTTTGTAATTAGAGAATAGAAAACCTGTTTACCACCTTCTAAATATGCTTTTAACATTAGAGCCCTCTGGACAAGAAATAACACCCCTATAATCACCTTTCCACTCATATTATCCAACATAGTAGAATAAGAGAAAATAAGACATAATATCGACTCACGTTAGCAGTGGGAGAGTTCCTTGTTCTTTTTTTACTTTCCGTTTCTGGACAGTTTGTCCTGCGGTGGCTCTGGTCTCATCCATGTAACACTACTGACACCCAGTGGCCAGTGTAGAATAGTACATATCGTCACGTCTTCGAATGTATTTTCTGAATGCCTTATAATATTTGTATTGTAGCTCATTTAGACCTTTTTATTCTAGAAAAAAACACAAGGTAGGCCAAAAATACTTAAAATTTGCTTGAATATGCATATTTTTTTGGACTCATAATTGACCATAGTCAACTACAAAACTGTGATGATTTATTAATATATTTTCAACCACCATGATAGTAGTGACGCCGCAAAATTCAAAGTCTGATGTGGCGAGTGATGACGAGTGATAAAAATGTCCATCAATCCATTTTCAATGCCACTTGTCCTCACATCATTAAAAAAAGTGGAAAATTCTCCTGCCTGTGTCATTAACAACCTGTTGTAACTTCCCCTGAGCTCACTTGTGAACAAACATTCACTTTAAGAGGAAGGACGTTGTACCAAATGCTCCGCCATGAGAGGTAAAAAAAAACATCAAGCACATAAAAAAACTTATCAGCCACCTGAAATGCCAGCGCTGTCAGCGTTTGAACAGTGCGAAAGGTTTGCCAGAGACCTCCGTGGCGTCACACCGGCTGCTCGGAGCGTGTCCCCGAATACAGTGCACCTTGCTGGGCCACAGCAGGTGGCTCCCTCCACTCTATACCGTGGTTCTCCTGATAGTAGTGATGTGCTAGTAGTAATGTCATGATATTTCATTAGGACTAATCAACAAATCCGAATTTGTTCCAGTCCTTCTTACCCTCAGGTGTGCACAAACTACACTTCTATCTAAATTTAAAAAACAGTTCAGTTCAGTTCAGTGGATCATACTTGTTTTGAGAAGCAGAAAGTTATCACTATCAGTTTGAAAAAAAGATATTGTACATCTCTAATATATATCATTGTATACAATCATAAATATTTGGAAAAAAATAAAGAAAAAGTAAGTAAAATAAAGAAAAAGGCTGCAGTTAACATTTAAAAGTGTCCAATAAAGTTTTAGCAACGTACACAATATAGAGTATGTGTAATATACAGTGATTCCCTAACTTTTTCCCCTTGCATGACAGTAAAGAATGCTAAAATGCTCCATAAAGCGTTACCTGTACACTTAATAAATGTTTCACGGTGGCCCCGCTTTGACCCTGGAACAGATGATTTCTATTTCCATGATTTCCTTTCGGGGAAGTTGAGCTTTCACTTTATTGTAAATGTTCAGGCTCTTTTGCAGGCCAGTTGCACCAAAGTGTGTCTTGTTGTGTTTTTAAGTAAGAGGTTATTTATCCAGCAGATTGGCATGACTGACAAAAGCAAGGAGAGGGTAAATGCGCTACTTGTTATGCAGCTGAAGTCTGTCAAGGCTCCAACACCTGCTCTCTTTCACAGGCTTATTTCATTATGGCTCCCAGGAGTCAAAGCACTCACTCCTTCTCCCCCCTCCCACTCTCTCTCTTTAATCCCGTGCTCCGTGTTTACCTGGATGCCATTCTCATCCTTTTTAGTTATTTGCAGCAGGCGGCCATCGCCGCTACCGTGCTACTCGGCAGCTGGATTTATCCTTTCATTAGTCTGTCTCCCGCCTGCCTCGGCAAGCTGCGAAACAAAGCTGTGTCACGGCGGGGAAAAAGATGCGGCGCTAAGCCCCTTTCATCTCCGCGCCGACACCATCAGGACATCCGCCCCTCGGCCCTCTGCGGTTTATTATTCCTTTTCCGTTGCCTCATAACAAGGTTCTTTTTCACCCTCCCTCTTTTTGTCTGCGCTCAGCTTGTCAAGACCTAAATGAATCCCCGGGAAGGGTGTAATCACAAAACGGCCCGAGCAAATGGTGGTAATGGTCTTCCTTTTAAATCTCCACAAACTTTACTGTGCACACACTCACTGGACACTTGATTAGGTACACCAGTACCATCCAAGATGTCTGTAATATTTCATGTGAGTCGTAGTCATAGAGGAATCAAAAGATCAGAAACAGCAACTTGTGTTCCTAATGACGTGACTTCCCTTCTTTGCGCCATCTCTTCAGGCAATTTAATGAAGGGAGACACGCATCACGAGGTCAATTTTAACAACTTAAACCTGTCTTTACACGTGTCGGAATGTATTGAAGTGGATTTTTTTCTTTCCCAGCGAGTGCAGCCACAGATGCTATTCCCATGCAGAAAATATGTTGCCAAGGTAACAGAGGAGAGAGTGTGAAAGGCAGGCTGCAGACAGCGCGAGCGTCGCCGGCGTTCGACACTTACTTACACATGTGATGGCTGCCTTTGAATAGTTGAAATGTCAAGGCTGGCTTCTTTGCCTTCTTTTTTTCCCCCTTCCGTGTCATAACACAGAATATCGCTTGGAATTCATCCTCCGCCTTCTCCTTGCTGTGATGCCCTTGTCTCCTCCAGTGTGTACCGACGCACTTTCTGTCTCTGGGCGGCCTTATTTGCAGTCAGCGTCTGTCTCCGTGCCGCCGCCTGATTTGTTTCGCCAGAGTAATTAAGCCCCGAATTACCCGAGCAATTTGTAACACTCGAGTATGACCACTCGCAATGTCGGCATGGAGATGCAGAACGCCTCGCATGTTAGCTCACAGCACACCCATCTTCATCTCCTCTGCTAATGATGTTAATCATCTGAATTATGTCATCGGGCGGCTTACTGTCTCTACTGTTGCCAAACACCTCATTAGCACCACAGTCTAATGAGAGCCAGCGCAAGAATCCTGCTTTGACAAACAGTGCATTGATTATTGTGGTCAAACCGTGACTTATGTTGTGTTTCAATGCCGAGCGTTGATGTTGGGCCAGGATTTAACTGGGCATCTCCTGCAGAAACGAACACCAATGAAAGCTGCAAGCAGCTTTGAACGGGCCCTCGCACCCACACGCAACCCAGGGTTCACCGACATCTGGGGGCATGTCCGTTCCATTTCCTGTTGCCACTGGGAGGCGCTGAGACGAATTCAGGAAGTGACCCAAGTATAGCTTCAAGGTGTCGTCTTCATTATATGTACCACTGACACTCCTGAAATGTGAAGCATGTACATTTAGCACTGTTGGATCTTTAGGAGGTTCCAAGTAGAGATTTAAAATGCAAAAAGACGAAATGGGAGCAAAACAAAGAAGCAATTTATTGCAAGAAGCATTCAAGTGGAATAGGCTGTTGATCAGCACAGCCTTAAAAAGGCAAAATGATGACAAACATGTGGATTGAATGTGATTTAGTGTCGTCATGATGTCTTGATGGCAAAGGCAACAAAGCTTTCTCTCTTTGAAGGCGGTGGGATTGTTGAGCTGCATAAGCAAGGCCTCTCCCAGCGCACCATTGCTGCTGAGGTTGGACGCAGTAAGACACTCATCTCAAACTTCTTCACACATCCTGAGGCTCATGGAGCAAAACAGTCAAGCGGTAGACCCAAAAAAATGAGCCGGAGGATCCCATTGGCTGTTAGTGAAGACACGGGACCATCCTCGGCCCAAATGAAGGTTGTTACTGGTGCCTGGTGCAGTCCAATAACCATCAGACACCATCTGCCACAGAAGGCTTTTAACAAGAAAAAATGTTGTCTCCTTCAAGGCCACAAAATTGGGCGTTTGGAATTTGCAGGAGAGCACCAAACATGGGACATTGAAAGGTGGAAGAAACTTTTATTCTCCCTTGACAGCCCTGATGGCTTCCAATGTAACTGGCATGACAAGGAGATCCCACCTCAGATGTTTTCCATCATCATGATCCTTCAGTAGAACAATGGAGCTTTGTGTTGTGCAGGGGTGTCAAACCGGCAGGGGGTTGGAGAGGGCATCGTCTGCGTGGTGATGAGCGGCTTTTTCAACAGGACAACGCCACACTTCACTAAGGACTTCTTCCAGAGGAATAAGCTCACTCTTTTGGACCATCCTGCGTGTTCCCCTTATCTAAATCCAATGGAGAACGTTTGCAAAACTGGACATGAGTTCCAGACAGTAGATGTCCTCCGTGAAGGCATCATCACCACCTGGAGCAACATTCCCACTAGCCTCCTGGAAACACTGGCATAAGCATGCCCAAAGCCCTTTTTAGCACAGCTACTCATTACTCACCCCTTTTTTATTTCTATTTTAGGGGAGTTTGGGTTTTTTGAGCTATGGTCTTATACTTTTGATCAGCGGATGAACAGCCTATTTCACTTTAATTGCTAACTGAAAATGTTTTGTTTCACTCCCATTTCTTATTTAGGACAGTGCTTGCAGTCCTTGCAGTTTTTCAACTGGTGTTAACATTTTGACCAGGAGTGCATGACGAGCATCTCACCTTGTGGAATTATTAACGTTTACAGATTAGTGGCGAGTTTGATCATCAAAGTTTGTCGCCATGTCCCGCCCACACCTTATGGAAGAGCCTAAAATCCATTGCGAGATGACGTCACCCGCTTCATAAGGGCTCTTTTGGTCCAAGCGCTAGGACTAGTTTGTTGAAATACAACCCCTGCTTTTCGCCCAAAATTGCCGCTGGAAACCAAAATGGCTGACTTCCTGTATGTTTTAGAACATGGCTTCTTCAGACTTTTTTGTGCGTCGTGTCACAGTAGCCACCAAATTTGGTGAAGTTGCATGGGCTAGTTTTTTTATGATTTAAAGGGGGCGCTACTGAGTGAGTTTTGGTTGCTTGTGTTCGGGATCACTGAAATATTTTTGGAAAATTGTAAATTTGGATTGGTTTCATGAATGGTAAGGCCCCCAAAAATGTGAGGAAACTGCCGGCATTATAATATTAACAGTAAATACAGCAGCTTGAAGGGGGCCCTTGCACAGTGGTGCTGGGGCCCTAATAAGGTCCTCCACATTCTCTTTCTCACTTGTGTTCAGTCGTGATGGAGTTGTGCTGTGCTGAGTACAACTCTAGATATGCTATATTGGCAGAAGTACTCCATAAAGGTCTCCTATTGTGCCAAAGTGACTTTTTAATGATGTTGTAACAGTAAGGTGTCTCGCTAGAGCCTGTTTATGAGCACCCAACTCATTCATCGCCCTTGCTTCTCTGCTCCACTTTTGACAGAAGAGGCGCTCAAATGCTCAAAATGCTTTCAAATTTGCAGATTGTCATGACATCACGAAGGACTCCTTCCTCGTGGACATGATACCTGCCTCGAGTATACACCCGCCGCTATGGGGTTTCACGACACATAATGGTCAGCAGCATAGGTGGGGGCTGTGAGTTTAATGCAGGATGGAATCGTAATAATTACACATTAGGTAGAAATATTTGCTCAAGTAGTGCTGTAATAGACGCCGTGCCTTGTGCGTCGTCAACAAACTAATGCATCATCTCAAACAGACGTCCCTCTGGGGGGGAAAACAGGCAGCTGTCATTACCTGTGCTGTAGCCAGTACACTTCACGGAGGACAGCTTTGTAAAAATCGCTACACATCTTAAAATGGCGGCTGGAACTCTGCCAACTGTCCGTCAGTGAGTTACAGACGTGGGAGCCGTAGTAGTTTCACATAAGATTGAAATATTTCCTCAAATAGCGGCACCGTGGCTTGTGCATCGTAAACAAAGAAATGCTGTCATTACCTTCACTATAGCCGCTAGACGTCACAGCAGGCTTCGCTACACATCTTAAAATGAACCCTGCCAACTATCCATCAGTCAGCAACAGACGTGGGAGCTGTAAGCTTACAGCTTGAAATATTTCCTCAAATAGCGGCCTCCCTTCAAATAGACGCCGTGCCTTGTTCGTCAAAAACACACAAATGTGTCGACTCAAATAGCGGTTCCTGCCCCTCCATTTGTTTGTAACAAACAGTACACTCCATGGTGGACAGTTTTTCTAAAAAAATGTATTAAAAAATCAGGCTTCACTACATATCCTAAAATAAAGCCCAGAACTCTGCAAGTGAGCTACAGACGTGGGAGTTTGCTGTTGCTACTAAAATGTGAGTGTAATGTTAGCACTGTAGCTCACATAGCGATGCTAATGTCACTACTCCTTACTGTTACGTTGCATGAGGAGTTACTACTTCCTGTTTGCCCAGTACTTTTGCGTAGCAAATGTTTGTAGGCGGGGTTGTGTTGTCATTGCTGTTATTATACAATGGCGAGCAGAACGATGATAATGAAGGTGCTGTTCTCCGCCACACATCAGCTGCTGCTTTTCTCTCCCAGGCTCTCCCGTCAATCAAGACTTGACCTTTATGTCGGGATGAATGCTTCATTTCAGGCCCTCCGTCACGTCCCAGCCTCGGAAGGTGAGCCATCTTCTAACGACTTTTTTTTTCTGCAAAGAGGTTGTAATCAGCATGGAGGTTCCACTTTGCAAATAGGACTGATCAAAAGGCCTTGTTGTTGGCGAGGGGCATCCTCCCAGCTGCTGTCCCATCATCCCCGGTAGATGACGGATGATCAAGCCGTAGCTGCGGGGGCTGCCGCAGCTCCCGTGTTAAGTCCATACACGCCCCTTTAACGCATGCTCGCCGTGCACGCCCAATTAGCGTCACACCCATGTTAAATGCGACGCGGCGGCTCCCGACAAGCTTGCTGAGATGAGATCAGCGTGAGCAATAAATAAGATTAGCGCACAAAAAACACAGTGGATTCATAATCCTGTACCATCCATCCGGCTGAGGGAGCCCCCGCCGGCCATGTGGATTTCTGCATCGCTATGACATGACTCAGCATTTGAAGAGCTCGGGAGGCGCTCGGGTTAAGCGCGACAAGGCCGGCACCCCTCCCCGCCTTCCCTGCCACCCTGCAGCAGCTTCCCATCCTCTATTACCACATAGGCCTGAAGTGATAACAAGATTAGCATAAGCACTTTTTAAAAAGTCACACTGAATGGCAGCCCTAAAGAGGCTTAAACTGCGACGCACCCCCACCCCCCCTCCCCCCACCTCTGCTCTGCTCTGCAGCACAGGATGGATTGTGGGAGCTCGCCGGAAACATCTGCCTGCTTGTTCTCTTTGTGATCTCCAACACAGGGAGAATCAATGAGAGATCCATCATTGGCAACGATTGGTGAAGAGACGGAGCAAATCACCTGGATGAGCGATAGCGGCTATCAGGCAAAATGCTTCCTAATGGTGCCTGCTGTGTCTGCTGTAAAATGCAGCCAGCCTCCGCGTCGTCCATCACCCCAGAGCACATGTAACTGAGAACACGGAGGATGGTGGGCCCAGGGGGGTTGGGGGGTTGAGGAAAAGAAGCAAGCCCGGGTGCGGCATGGGAACCTTGCTGGGGAGGCAAAGGCGATGATGCCAGTTGACGTAGTCTAAACGCTGTTGTCTGTGCGGCTAAATTCACTTGTTAGCCTTCATGCTGCCTTTGAGGACCCTGTGGGGTCGGTAATGTGTTCCAGGGTTTGACCTCAGAGCTACACTGACCTTGATAAGTGTGTCGTCTCGCGGTTGACGTACTTTATTGTCCATTCGATGAACACTACAGGTGGTGGATGTTTTGATGTACGCATGTCAAATAAGTCACTCACATTGTACACAAAACACGTGAAGGACACGTCAAATGCAGTAGTACAAAGAGAAATACATGTAATGTACATGCAGGGGAACCTTGGTTAGCATCATTCATTCATTACAGCGGGTTAGACTGTAACCCAAACGGGATCCAATTCTCCAAAAAATCCAATTTTCCCACAAGAATGAATGTAAATACCATACATCCGTTCCAGAAATGTTAACACAAAACTAGGGATGTCCTGATCCACATTGTTTTGGCTTCTGATCCGAGAGCAGTAAGAAGAAGGGAGGGGGAATCGCTGTGTTTGTGAATGATAGATGGTGCCACCCGGGACACATCTGTGTGAAGGAGCAACTGTGCACCAGAGACGTGGAACTGTTAGCGGTTAGCATGCGGCCATACTACCTTCCGAGGGAGTTTTCACATGTTATTGCTATGACTGTGTACATCCCTCCCTCAGCGGTCGCTGCTGCAGCTATAGAGCAGATCCACACCATCGTCTCTCAACTTCAGAACCAGCACCCCCAATCCCTCCTCCTCATCTCCGGTGACTTCAATCATGCTTCCCTGTCCTCTGCTCTTCCCACCTTCACCCAGTATGTCAGATGCCACACTAGAGACAATAAAACTTTGGACCTCCTGTATGCAAACATCAAGGATGCATACACCTCATCCCCCCTCCCCCCGCTGGGTCGTTGTGATCACAACCTCGTCCATCTCGTCACAGACTACACTCCAGTAGTGAATAGACAACCCCCTGTGAAGAGGCCTGTGAAGCAGTGGTCTGAGGAGAGCAGTGCTAGGCTAAGAGACTGCTTCCAGACAACAGACTGGGAAGCGCTCTGTAGTCCCCATGGCAGTGACATTGACAGCATGACGCACTGCATCACAGACTATATCAACTTCTGTGTGGAGAACACTGTGCCCTCCAAGGTGGTGCGGTGTTTTCCCAACAACAAACCCTGGGTGACCTCTGAGATTAAGGCCCTGCTGAACAAGAAGAAGAGGGTCTTCAACTCGGGGGACAAGGAGGAGCTGTGCAGAATCCAGAGGGAACTCCGGCACAAGATCAGGAAGGGGAAGGACTGCTACAGGAGGAAACTGGAGAAGCGGCTGGAGGAGAATAATGCCAGGGAAGTCTGGAGAGGCCTGCAGACCATCACAGGCCATGGTAAAGGAGTGGGGAGAGACCAAGCCAGTGGGGACAAGATCTGGGCAGATGAACTCAATCTGTTTTTCAACAGATTTGAGTCTGCCCCCCCTCCCTCCCCTACCAACTCACCACTCTTCACCCCCACATCCCCATCCCAGCCATCCTCTACCCCCCCTCTCCATAACTGATGATCAGGTGAGGAGTCAGCTGAAGAAGATCAAGGCAAGGAAGGCCCCGGGACCGGACGGCATCAGCCCAAGAATCATCAAGGACTGTGCTGACCAGCTCTGTGGAGTTCTCAGGCACTTGTTCAATCTCAGCCTGAGCCTGGAGAAAGTTCTTCCCTGTGGAAGACCTCCTGTGTGGTCCCGATACCAAAGACACCACGTCCCAAGGAGCCTAACCACTTCAGGCCTGTTACCTTGACCTCTCACCTGATGAAGACCATGGAGAAGATTATCCTGCAGCACCTGCGACCCCTGGTGGGCACTCAGCTGGACCCCCTGCAGTTTGCTTACCGGTGGACGACGCAGTGATCTACCTGCTGCACAGATCGCTGCTACACCTGGAGAACAGCGGGAGCGCTGTGAGGGTCATGTTTTTGGACTTCTCCAGTGCCTTTAACACCATCCAGCCGTCACTACTCAGAGTGAAGATGGAGAGTGTGGGAGTAGACCAACACCTGACTGCATGGGTTATAGACTACCTCACCAACAGACCACAGTATGTGAGGCTCCGTCACTGTGTGTCTGACATGGTACTCTGCAGCACAGGTGCCCCTCAGGGTACGGTGCTCTCCCCTTTCCTCTTCACCCTCTACACCTCGGACTTCACACACAACTCCACACAGTGTCACATCCAGAAGTTCTCCGACGACACAGCCATGGTTGGTTGTGTTTCAGAGGGGAATGATCTGGAATACAGGACGGTCATCAGGGACTTTGTCAGCTGGAGTGAGCTTAACCAGCTGCAGCTCAACACCAGCAAGACAAAGGAGATGATCATTAACTTCCAGAGGAAAACATCTCACTTCACACCGGTGAACATCCAGGGAGCAGACATAGAGTTGGTAGACAGCTACAAATTCCTGGGTGTTCACCTTAACAACAAGCTGGACTGGTCCGTCAACACCCACGCCCTCTACAAGAAGGGCCAGAGTCGCCTCCACCTGCTGAGGAGACTGAGGTCCTTTGGTGTGTGCAGGACTCTTTTACGGACCTTTTATGACTCTGTGGTGGCCTCAGCCATCTTCTATGCTGTGGGCTGCTGGAGAGGGGGCAGCACGGACAGGGACAGGAGCAGGATCAATAGGCTGATCAGGAGAGCGAGCTCTGTCCTGGATGGTCCTCTGGACTCCGTGGAGGAAGTGGGGGAGAGAAGGATGTTGGCTAAGCTGACATCCATCATGGACAACACCTCTCACCCGCTACATGACACTGTGGGTTCCCTTAGCAGCTCCTTCAGCAGCAGACTGTTACACCCACGGTGTAAGAAGGAGAGGTTCCGCAGGTCCTTCATACCGACCGCTGTCAGGCTCTACAACACCTGCACCACCTGAACCATGTTGTAGTCACTATGTATTCTTTACTTGCGTATCTTGCTTGCTGCTGTAACAAGTCAATTTCCCCGCTGTGGGATAAATAAAGAATACAGATCCGGTGCTGACCAACAATATTGTCTGGCTTTTGGAACAAACCCCTGTGAGTCAGGCCCCTAATCCAATAAAAGAGCCAATAAAAGTCCATCCAATAAAAGATCAAATTGGAAAAAATGGGTAGGACTGATCATTTGACATGCTTATTGATCAATATGTTGCGTTATTTAGAATATATGATTTTTCTTTTTTTTTTTCCAACTGTCTCAGGGCCGTATAAAATCTGTTCTATTTTTCCCCAAATTCTGTTTTTTCAGTTTAAATTTTTAGAATTGTGTTTTTTACCTTTTGCACTCATTTTACCAGCATCGGGTGTGTGCTATTTGGATTAGTGAATAAAGTCCATGAATGAAATGCAAAAATCCTTGCATTTATTAATGCAAAACATCAATGGCCCATTTTGTCCAGTAACTGGGGAATGGATGTAGCCTAGCTAACTTTTCTTTTAATAAGATGTCAGCCTCAGGATCTTCAACAAACTGTAGTGCTTGTCATCAAGGGAGATGGAGTCACCCATGCAATTCCATTCACGTTATTAATGTAAGATATTTTTAGGACACAATTGTGACACAGAGCGCTCTTATTTTGAAGTGTTGTTGTGTGTGTTGAAAATGGCAATTGACGTGGATACGAGCTGAGTGCAAGAATAAACGTGCCTCGTCTTTTTCCACTCAGAACCTGCACGTTGTCAGTGGGCAATGTAGAATGGTCCTGGCGTTAAAGCGGTAAAACACAACACGGTAAAAATATACTCATCCAGCCTGAGTCTCACACTCAGCTGCACTGCTCAACTAAGCTGACCCGCTAGCTTCCATTCACGCTCCGTAACAGAGGAGCTACGGAGCCCATTATCCAACGTCGTGGCGGAGGCCGATATTATCCGATCTTGAAAATACAGTGGATCAGCAGCCGATCCCGATCCTGAAGATGGGATCGGGTCACCCTAGTTTTTATACATTGTGTGCACAATTCTTAGGCAATTTGCATTATTGAAGATTAGCTTTATTGTTGAAGAATAACAGTGCTCTTGGTCAATCCAAAATGTTAATAAACCTCAAACTTGAATATTTAAGGAAGTGAAAGTGAGATGTTGGCTTTTATTGAGAATATCTGTGTGCACTTTTATCAATTATCAGCCAACTCAAACAAAAATAAAAATATCCTCATCTCAACACTTTATTTTCTTTTTTTTAAGTCAGAATGATAAACAAACAACACAAACTTTACAAATAAATATTTCTGATATTTCCAAGAGTGAATCAGTGACCAGTATAGCCACCCTTCTTTTCAATAACACGGAAAAGCCTTCCATCCATGGAGTCTCACTTTCTTGATCGTTTGGTTTGGTTTAGTTTGGTTTGGTTTGGTTTGGTTTATTTGACCATCAACTTTTTGTGCAGCAGTAACCAAAGCCTCCCAGACACTTATCAGAGAGGTGGACTGTTTTTCTTCACTGTAAATCTTACGTTCAAGGGCCCACAAGTACTCAATAGGGTTTAGGTCAGGTGAGCAAGGAGGTCATGTCATTATTTTTGAAGACCTTTGCTAGCTAGCCACACAGTGGAGTACTTGGATGCATGAGATGGAGCTTTGTCCTGCATAAAAGGCATGGTCTTCTTGAAAGATGCACACTTTTTCCTGTCCCACTGTGGGGAAACATGGCAGTAGGTTTGGGAGTTGAGTTGGAGTCCATCTACAAGCTGAAAAGCCCAACAAGCTCATCTTGGATTAATTGCAGCCCTTACCAGTACCCCACCTCCACCTTGCTGCCATCTGAGTTGGAGTGGAGCTCTCTGCCCGTTGCTGATGCATCCATCTGGTCCATCAAGAGTCACTCATCTCATCAGCCCATAAAACTTTGGAAAAATGTGTCTGCAGATATTTCTCAGCCAAGTCGTAGCCCTTCAGCTTGTGTGTCTTGTTCAGTGGTGGTGGGGTTTCAGCCTTTCTTACCTTGGCCATGTCTCTTGAGCGCTGAACACCATCTACCGTACTTCTGGACACTCCAGGTAGATTACAGGCTTCCTGGGAGATTCACCTTGGATTTTTCTGAAATATTTGGCGGTTCATTTGCATGTTTTTCTCTCCACACGTTTCTTGCGGCCCTTTTGTCCACTTGCAACAAAACATTTAATGGTGCTGTGGTCACGTCCTGATGTCTTGGCAATTTCAAGAGCGCTGCATCCCTGTGAAAGATGTTTTACAGTTCTTGATGACTTCTTTCAGGGTCTGCTAAGTCTCTTCTGGCCCATTGTGTCCACCCCCTCCCTCAGTACACACATGCACGTCACCTGGCACACCCAATAGGCATTCAAGTTTATTCAGCTTGGGGGTGGAAATTAGGCATAAAAATGAGAATATGGTCAAAATACTGACTCTCCTAATAATTGTGCACACAGTGTGGTTTGCAATTATAGATTGACATGCAGAAAAGAATTGGCAATGTGTAGAAATTACATATAAATTAGACCGCATGCCAACAGCGCCTCTGCTGGTTACAGACAGGTAGTGCACTCCATTTAACCTCTGTTGCTGCAAGACGAGCTTCACTGGCAACCACTTTCAACCGAATCCCGGCTTCCTTCTGCTGCCAGTTGGGATCCAAGAGAAGCTGCGTCCAGAAATGGTTGTTTTGGTAAAGGAAGCTCAGCAGCGTCAGGCGGGGATCGTAATGATGACGAGGCGGCGGGTGCTCCGTTACCGCCAGGATACTTGGCCCTCTCAACCAGTCACAGTTGGTGCTGAGTAAACAAGTCGGTCTGGTTTGGAATTAGCCGTTTCAATTACCTCCTCTTCCCTCCCTTCCCATCCTATCCCCCGTGCCCAGACGGCTGTTTTCCCAGAAACAGTAGTCACATTCACTATTAATGAGCTATGATGTTCATCCTGGACCCATTTACTCTTCTCAATAATGCATACTCCATGAAAATTGCCGGTGCATATTTTACACCGCCACCTCCAGTCCCACCCCCCTTTCCTGGGAGGAGGGATGTGTTGTTTTGGTGGCGCTCGCTATCTGGCCCCGGGCTCTCCTCATGTACTCCCAGGAATGATGCTTAGCGGGGAAACAATGGTCTCATGTGTGAATGATAATGAGAGCGGCTGCTGCTGGGAGATAATGAAACGCCGGCGAGCCAAAGGTGCTAAAGCACTCGTCGGAGCACCTCGGTGTACTTTGATGAAGTATTCCTATTACCCGGCTGATTCAAACGGGCCCTTCAGTTTGTTCAAATAGGCCCGGCGACGTCTTTAAAAACAAAGACGACGCCACCAATTGGAGCCATCAGAGCTCCAATGGGGTTGTCCCGCTCATCATGGCTGTCGTTAAAAGCAGGCGGCGGTGGCGGCGTCATCCATAAAGGGACTCGCGACTCAAAAGTTGCAGAAAGAAATGAAAAGCCTATTAGCATTAGCACAGAGAAATTGAATTTAATTGGTGGAACAGCGAGGAGGGGGAAAGAGATGCTAATCAAAGAGCCTCAGATGAACACCCTGACCCGGCGGCGTTTGAGCAGCATTTCAAATCAGGCGCACAAAAGCCTCTTTCACACAGAGATACCGCAAAATTGCTAAATCCCAGCTGTAACGGTGTATCCCCCGTTTGTCTGTGCATTTCACACAGAACGCAGCCAAGCAGGGTATCACAGTGATTATGGTGCAGAATCCTGTTATCACATGATTTGCACGCATGACGGCGCCAACATCTGGGGTGTCATGGTGGGGAGCAACAACTGCTTTCAACACGACAGGACGGGCGATGTGACTGTCACGCTCATCCTGCGCTTTCACACAGGTGTCGTGTTGCCTCCCTTACGGCTCCAGTATCACAACCAAAGAGGCAGCGGCTCAACCCCCCCCCATTCCACGTCAGTACCATCCATGTTGAAGAGCGGCACATAAAAACTCCCCTAAGAGCTGTGTGAAAGGGGCTACAGATGGTTGTTTTCCTGATGGTCAGGTGCACAAAAGGCCCCTTTCACACACAGATCAGGCAAAATTGATGCATGACTGCTGTAACACCAAATCCCACATTTGTTTGCCTGTGCATTTCACACAGAACACAGCGAAGCAGGAGACTGCAGTGGGTGTGATTTCCCGTGGTCATGTATCTACAAGTAGTACGACCTCCAAAGCCTCTAAAAATTGAAAGAAGAGCAGCATGTGTAAATAATGTGGGGGTGTCAAAGCCATCTTTTAAGAGCTGTGTGAAAGGGGCTACAGATCAGCATCAGTTGGTGATGGCGGCTGTTTGATGATTTTTTTTGGGCGAGTTGTTTTTCTGTAGGCGAGGAGCGCAAAAGACGAATTTTTCAAAAGAAAAATAGCTAAACCTGAGCCATGACAGCAAACCCCGCTTCTCATGTTTCTGTGCATTTCACACAGAATCTAGCAAAGCAGGACTTGTCAGACAGTATTTTTGTGCCAATTGCTTTTAACTAGGGGTGTCACGAGACACTCAGTTCATGAGATTGGGTCTTGTACTTTCAAGAAAAGTACAAGAAAAAAAACAATATATTGCAGTCTACTAATTTCATTTCACTACGTTACTCTTCTGCACTCTGTGTGTATGCTAGTGGCCCCGCCTCCGCCCACCGAGACAAACAGACTGTATAACTGACAAAAGGGCTCACTCCGTTCACGCCGTTCTATGGAACAAACGTGCCAAGGCGCTGGAAGCCATGCACAGAGTGAACTCTCTTCCTGCCTGTTTGGAGGCGACAGGAGAGGGAAACAGACGCATGCACATGGAAATATATTGATTATCCACTTCATTTTTATTTGTTGTGGGATTCATTTATTTATTATCATCCCAGGCCTCGTGTCCACCAGATTTTTTTTTTCCCAGCGAGAAATCTTGCCATGTTTTAATCTCGCGAGATCTCGTGACACCCCAACTTTGAACACAACAGGGCGAGAGAAGTTCAAGCTCAAGTTAAAGTAGAGCACTCTTATGTTATTTCGTTGGTGAGAGCCCCGCCTCTGTTATGGCTCCAGTACGCAAAAACGCCGTCTTTTTAAGAGCTGTGTGAAAGGAGCTACAGATGGTCAGCGCCTGTTGCGGATGGTTTGTGTGCTTGAGGTGTTTTGGGAGGCTTGAGAGGCTTGAGTGAACACATTGGTAGGACTTCGGAAAGCAGGTCGCGCTCGTGCGGTGTCACTAAGGAGCCGCTTGTGTATTCGATCTGACCCCCCACGACCCCTCCAGACCTCCAGCCAATGTCTGTCACCTCAGTGCCCCCACACAACCCCACCCCCACTTCCCCTCTTTGGATGGCTGCCTTGAATACAGAAGAGCCGGCGGCTACATGGCCGCCGTACAGAGGATGCTCTTTCCCTGTCTCCTCCCCTTCTTGTGTTTCACTCCACATTCTTTCCCACTCCCCCTGCGGCCTCTTCTCCCAGCTCCTCCGCCTCCCTCGTCATCCTTACCCCCTTTCCTCCCGCCCTCCTCCCTGTGTATTTGTTTCGCAAAACCTTCCATCTTTTCCTGCTCTCCTCCTCGTCTCTCCCCCCCTGCATCTATTATTAACAGGCACCTCTGGCTTTCTGCAAGGAATGAACTAAGGCTCAGGCCAGGCTCCTCCGCATTTTAATCACCCCTAATGAGCTCGTAATGATGAATAAACATGCTAGGCACCAGCCGGCACGCATGAAAGCAAAGCTTTGTCGTACGCGTCGCGCGCTCCGCTTGTCTTTGCAGGCTCCCCCCGCGTGACTGCATGACTCTGTATGTATTATAGCCGCCGTTTGCGCAGCCCCCACCCCCGAGACTTCCTGCTGTGCAAGGCAAAGCGCACGTAAGAATCAATCAGGCAACATCCGACGACTAAAATACACAGCGTGTCAGCTCATGTTGCAGCCGATGCTGGTATCGCCGTCTCAGATCAATGTCGGCCAGCAGGACGTATCCACCGAGCGGCACCGTTCCTTCGCTGTGGTTTGGAACGGTAAACCAACAGCGGTGCGGTTGAGTAAATGGTGTGACATCACACCGTGCAAGGCGGCCATGAATTCAACAAAAAGGCCTCACAGTAAACAAAGTAAGAAACAACGGAGGACATCTTTGTTGATGTCTTTGTTTTTTGTTTAGTTTGCGTCGTGAAAGCCACCTTCATCTGTCCACCAATTAGCCAACCGCCCTTTTGGCACTGTAGCACTACCCAGCACCCTACTAGCCTACTACCCACACCCTGTAGCACCCTACTGTAGGTAGGGCGCCCAACAAGCGGTATAACTGAGACACATTATATTGGTGCCCTTCAAAACTTTTCAAACACTAACACGTCTCGCAATAGCAAATCCATTCAACTAAAATCAACAAACAGTGCAGCTGGGTTCCGTCCAGCGCGCTACGCTGCAAACACTGACATCTAAGCAAGATTAAATACCTCGAGTCGAGGTCACAAATCCTTATTTCGGATAAACAAGCACATTTTGTCTTAGCGGGCACTTTCTATGTCGGATCAGTTAGCTTCTTTTAAGTCATATACACTCAAATATGAGATATGCTTTAAAATGAGCAAAATAATCACAGCAGCAAGAAAAAATATTTTATGAACTGTTTGAAACCAGTAAAGTTCCGGCAAGCAACATCTTCTGCAGGGTTAGATATTCTGCTTATTTTTAGTAGTACAATATTCCCTCCTTTATGGCGGTTAACCGGTTCCAGACCCGACCGTGATAAGTCCATTTCCACAAAGTAGTACTTTTGTAGTCAGAGCACAGAAAACCTGTTTACCACCTTCTAAATATGCTTTTTGACATGATTAGAGCCCTCTAAACATGAAATAACACCCCTACAGTCACTTTTACACTCCTATTACCCAATATACATGTAGTAGACATAATAAGACATTAGTCATCATTAGTGACACTGAGTGACCAGTGTGGAATAACACTGTACATATCATCACATCTTTGAAGGTGTCTTTTGAATGCCTTATATTTGTATTTTACTTTAATTAGCCATGTTTATGTTTGAAAATGCTCAATTTAGGCAAAAGATATGAAGACATTTGCTTAGATATGTATATTATTTTTGGACGAGTAATCGGCTAGACTAGTAATAGGCCGGGCCGCACGGAGGTCTAGTGGTTAGCACGTTGGCCAACACAGGAACAGCTTGGAGATCGATGCTTGGTTGGATTCTCCCCTGGGCATTTCTGTGTGGAGTTTGCATGTTCTCCCCGTGTGTGTGTGGGTTTTCTCCGGGTACTCCGGTTTCCTCCCACATTCCAAAAACATGCATGTGAGGTTAATTGGCGACTCTAAATTGTCCATAGGTATGAATGTGAGTGTGAATGGTTGTTTGTCTATATGTGCCCTGCCATTGGCTGGCCACCAGTCCAGGGTGTACCCCTCCTGTCGCCCGAAGTCAGCTGGGCTAGGCTCCAGCATGCCCCCGCGACCCTAATGAGGAAGAAGCGGTATAGAAAATGGATGGATGGATAGTAAGAGGCCATAATTCCCCCACAACACTGAAAATGATTTCTTGATATATTTTTGAAAAACCGTGATAGAGTGAAGCCGTAAAATTCCAAGTGGTGAGTGGTTACGCTGTCTCAGTTTTTAGTACATATTACCAAGTTGTTCTAACGTAATAAGGAACAAATAGCCCAAAACATACCCTTGACCTTGATTTGAGATATTCGGTCTTGCTTAGATTTCAGTTTCTGCACTGCTGTTGTCAAACTTTGATCTGTAAGTGGTGGTGCGCTACCTGATAGGGTGGCGCTCGGCCCTAGTTGACATCACTGGAATGGGAAGAACACCATTTCAAAGAAAATATGGTTTGACTCAGTATGGAGTCATCTAATTAATGGGATTTGTTGACATGATGTCTCACGATTTCCGAAGCTGATGTAGTCATCCCGCCGACAAACCCTGCGGTAGAAACATGAGCCTGATCGGGATTGACAGCTCCAGAGAAATTGGCGGGAACTTGTTTTTGCTTCTGGAACCGGCGCCCCATGGCGACTGCAAAGCAACAAGGGTACATACTGGAGTGCTGGACATCACACATGGAATGTCCCTTGTATCACTGGTTTATTTGGACTGTTAAACATCAAACAGAAACAACAGCAAAATCAATCCGATACCTGCAATGGTCGTTCCGCTTACAAGTTCATTTACATCAGCATGTCATGATAATACGTGGAAAAAAATAATATATAAAAAAAAAAGAAGAAGAAGCATGGAAATGTCTCATCCACGCAGAACGCCGACATCACTCCTCCTCTCGCCCCGTGGGGCGTTGCGTCTGCGCCAGTCGTCATTCAAAGCGTTTCTCGGGTCTTTGTGTAATTAAATGATAGAAACGATTTGATCGATTCAAACCGGAGGGCAGTATCAAGGCTGAGTCAACGTGTGCCACAAAAAATGCTGCATTGTGCTGCGTCTGGGATGTAAAGCACATTCATTATCTCTCTGAAAACCAGCGCCAAGGTCACAAGTATGTGTGCTTGCTGTCTGTCTTTAGGGCACGACAACCCCGTCTTTGTTATCGTCCAGCGTGTGCAGGTTACTGCATTCGTTTACACACAGCTAAACATTTGTATAGGAGTTCTTTTATACACTTGTGCTTTTCTTGGTCCGCCCAAAGTCCCTTACGAAGAAGACATTGATAGGTTATAGTGTATAAAACAAAAGTGAAGCCATAATATTCCCTTTGAGTTGTGCGGGCGACCTTCAGGGCAGTTCCACAACAGGCCACAAATCCCCCCCCCCAAAAAAACAAAGGATGCAAGCAGTAAACTCCAAATCATAAAGTGCTCTCCAGAAGCCACTCAGACCTGCACAGCTTGTCGCGAGCCCGGTGAATGTTTGTTACGCTTTGCAGCTGCGGCAGCTCGCCGCTCATGGACAGGCTTCGCTTGGAGCGCAGGCTGGCTCCTGTTTTGGGGTACGCCACGTACAAGCGCTCCCTGGATGAGTCCACATTCAGGGAGTGTCTGCGGTTCAGCCTCACACCCCCGGCGGGCACAGTCATGTAGTGTCGTGGTGCCTGGCGGGCTCGCGGAACCCTGGGAGCCGCAGTCCATTGTCCGGGCGTGACTCGGGCCACGACAGGCGGCATCTGCGAGGAGTTATTGCGGTTCACATTGTTGAGTTCAATGTCTGCCAGGCGGACCTCGGACGGTTTGGACGGCGTCATGGAACGTTTCACCCTGGGGGCACCCGGTGATGCCGGGTGCCAACTGTGGCTGGCAGCCGAGGTGGACACGGTACAGTCGGGGACGCAGGGTTTGGTTGCGGCGTTGGCGGCGGTTGCAGTGGCAGCCGTTCGCTGCTTGGCTGGCTCCAGCGGCGGCAATGCAACTCTGAGACAGTCCTTGTCGTTCTTCTCCGGACGCAGGACCTGCTTGGAGAGAGATTTGGGAAGCCCGCAGCCTTGAAGCTGTCCGTCACTGCTCAGGGAACGTATGTCACCCATCTCCAGGGCCTGACAGGAAGTAGGAGAAAGAGAGGAATGAGAGATATTCATTCCCCTGGGCAAACCAGTTTTCATTGATAAAGTGTTGTTTTGTCCTTTTGTTAGCTTGACAACTGTGTTTTGGAGTGTGACAATGGAATTAGGTGTCAGTGATGTCCAGTGACTGAATGGACAAGATGGTGGGTACAAGCGGCCGAAATGAGTTTTCTCCGTAGGGGGATGCTGCCTTCGAGATAAGGAGAGAAGCACTGTCATCCGGGAGAAACTCGGAGTAGAAGCGCTGCTCCTCCGCATTGGGAGGAGACAGATGAGGTGGCTCGGGCATCTGGTCAGGATGCCACCCGGACACCTCCCTGGGGAGGTGTTCAGGTCACGTTCGACCGATAGGAGGCCTTGAGGAAGACCCAGGACACGTTGGAGAGACTGTATCTCAACTGGCCTGGGAACACCTCGAGATCTGCCGGGAGGAGCTCGACAAAGTAGCCGGGGAGAGGGAAGTCTGGGCTTCCCTGCTTAGGCTGCTGCCCCCGCGACCTGACCTCAGATAAGTGGGAGAAGACGGATGGATGGATTTAGTATTCAGTGTTGACTTGTGAGAAACTACCATTGGACCATTGGCTAAAACCTGTGCCTATCACCAACTACTGGCCTGGGATTTACTTGATAGATCCCAACTGATGACAAGGCACGAAGGATCATGCGAGGCTAACCTTGTCCGTGTCTCCTTGGTTGCACACCCGGTAGCGCACAATGAGAAAGATGATAAAAGCCAACACGGAGGCCACGATGATCCCCCCGATGATGACCACGATGGTTCCGCCCAGGAACTGCGACTGCATGAAATGGCATCTCAGGTACTGCGGCTCAGTGGTGAAGTGGGCGCAGCCGATGACCCGGGTGGCGGTCAGGGAGGTCACCTGGTCGTCGTAGATGGCCAGGACGCACAGGTCGTACTGTGTCCCTGCCGCCAGGTTGTTCAGCAGGATGTTCTCGCTGGTCGGCGGGATCATTCTGTGTTGGGGGGGAAAGAGGCGGGTGAGATTAGAGCGGTTTGTTTTGACGGCGACGGAACGACGTTGACAGCCGTTCATCTCCGGGGTGCCGTTTAAGACGCGTCTGCGCGGAGTCAGTTGTGACATGTGATTCTTTCCCTGCGCCGTCATTAGCGATAAAAGCTTGCTATTTGGGCTTCTGTTTCTCTGACACATCTAAGCTATCTAATGTGTCTGCCGCGCTGCAAGCATGCTGTTGACTTCAACGTTTTTTTGGTGTGTGTGTGACCGTCCTATCATGTGGCGGCGCTAAGTAAGGACCGAAAGAGATGAAAGAATGCTGCCTTCGTGACGCCTTGGATGCTTTTTGCGAAACACTGCCTTACTGCTCTTTCATCTTCCTATGCGCGCGGCTTAGTGCTGACATTTTGTTTTTTGATTTTGTTGATTAAGCATTATCAAGGCAGTAAATGGTACACGGCGGCAAAGGGGATTATGAGTTGAAGAATGAGAAGTCAGATGCAGTGCATTAGTACTCCTGATAGGATTAATGGACACCGCAAATAATCACAAAGACAGTCGAGTCCCAACCCAGGAGACAACATCCTTCGGGATTTAAGCATCCGGAGCAGGTAAAACCAGGGTCATGGAATTTTTAATCATGTGGTTAAGGTCATCTGGAGTTTAGCTGCTTGCTTTGTCTCTCCAGTTTTTAATTGGACACCAAATCTCTATCCCTATCCTAAGGTTTGGTATTTGCTGACCTGTAGACTAGAGAGTCATCATAGGTCCCGTTATACTGGATCTGGAACATGCGGATCCCCGGAATGTTCCTCTGAAACTGAAACTGGACCATGGCTGAGTTGGACGTGGCCTCGGCGATGACCACCTTCCTCTCTTGGCTCGTCTTGGCATTCCCCAGAGGCACCCCGCCCGGCCCCTCCGCCCCCGTCTTGGTCACCGTGGCAATATCCGACGACCCGGGGTCGGGCTCCCGCTCGGCGGCCGTGTTGTTGGTGATGTGAGGGAGTTTGGCGATGAGCAGGTCCACCTTCTGCTGGGCCTCGCCGGCTGGGTTGGAGGCCACGCAGGTGAAAGAACCTGGAAGGTGATAAGCTAATTAGCTTAGCGCTCTCGCTGGGTTTTATCACAATGTACAGTAGGGACACACTTGGACAGACGTCCAATATGCTAATCCCAAGAGTCATTATATACTTGGCTCCATTTCTTGCACATACTCACACGGTTTAGGTCCATTACGCTTACACTGAAATGTATTTACAGCATCCGCTTGGCTTCATTGAGCACAAACATTACAAAGGTTCAGCGCAAAGGTAATAAAAGCCAGACTAGCACTCGTTAAGTGCGTGTTTAATGCGGTACATCTCGGAATCCGACTGTAAGGACACAGCACTCCAAGTAAATGAATGTCCCTAGCTTTTTTTTTTTCTTCTTCTTCTTTTTGCACATACATTACACTTTTTTTTATAGAGACGAAACAAAGAAGGCACAATATGGTGAGTTTCACGGGTGCGTTGAGGAGCATATTGTTACTTTTAGCGGCTAGCAAGAAGGCTAATGCTTTGCTAACCCTTGGCAGCAGCATTTTACCATCCTACTCAAAAATACTGCAGCATACTACACCTACACTGTCTTTAACCACCAAAACCAGGGGTTAGGGTTAGGGTTAGGGTTAGGGTTATTAGGGTTAGGGTTAGGGTTAGGGTTAAGGTTAAGGCTAACTCTGTCCAAAGTGCAGCTCGGGAGCCAAAAGCAACAACAGCAAAAATTGAAAAATCTGTAATTTTACAAGAATTAAGTCAAAACATTAGAGAAAAAGTTGTAATCTAATTTAAAAAAAGTAATAATTTTACGAGAATAACATCATAGTATTCTGAGGAAAAATAACGTCATTTTTGTAGCATTAAGTTGAAATTTTAAATAATTTTTTAAAAAGTCATAATATTATTAAAAACAAACAAAAAAACAACAACAAATAAAGCTGTAATTTTTGGAAAGTTAGGTTGTGGAAAAAATTCTAATGTTACGAGAATAAAGTCCAAATATTATGGGAATAAAGTCGGGAAGAAAATTGGAGGCCATTTACGACCCGCGGCTGTTTTTTTATTGGCCCTGGGCACATTCTAAAAATACAATTAAACAAGAAAACTAAAAAAACAACAGCAACATTTGAAAAAAGAGCAGTAATTTTACAAGAATACTGACAAAATTAGGAAAATGAATTTGGAATATTGACAGAAAAAAAATAAGACTAAAATATGTTTTAAAAAAAATATAATATTTATAATATAATTATTATAAAATAAAATGATGAGAAACAATTTTAGAAAAATTAGGTTGGTAAGAGTTGTAATATTACAATAATAGTCTAAATATCATGAGAATGAAGACATAATCTTACAATCAGAAAGTGTAAATATTTGTAAAAATGAAAACAAAAACAAAAACAAAGGAGCAAACAAGCGTAATGTAAGTTAAAAAGTTGATCTAAATGTACGCTTTGTCAGCCATCACACTAAGCTGAGGTGCAGGCTGGTTTTTCTTTAAATATGAGTTCAGGGCTGCAGCACGTTAACGGCGGTAACTGATTTATTTCATTCATTAGGTTAAAATTCTTAACGTAATTAACACATGCGCGTCATGTCAAGCCACTCCTCTCCGTTATGACGGCAGACGGAGCCGCAGTAGCGTCCCCGCAGTCACACAGAGGCCGACGCTCTTTCATAACTTTATTCTCTCATTCCTGTTGTCACCAGATGACCACGAAGTGCATTCAGGGACACTCCGAACATCACAACAACGTCTTTATTATGCGTGTTTGTGTGGTCTAAATAAACAGACAAAGAATTATGATGAATTCATATGAAAACTGTGATTAGCCGTAATTTGGCTACAATTTTGAATCGTTTGACAGCCCTAAATAAAACAGAGGTGGGAATAAGACGTAGCCAGCCTGTGGCAAGCTGCCACTTTGGTGGGAAAATGTTAGATTTCACAGCCATTAGGCCCTTGAACTGGGAAGCAGGTCAGTGGAGGAAAAAAGTGCATTCTTGCAAAAATACGTCCACTCACCAGCCACAGTATTGTACAAGCTAATGAGGTCCAATTTTAGATACAGCTCTTGTACTGGAACTCATGAGCCGGTGTGCCTAATGTTGTGGCTGGTGAGTGTTTACTGTCACATTTCCATGTCATGGTTCTACTATAGAATGTATGATTGGGTGTCTTTCAACCAACCTGAGTCCTTGACGGTGCTGATGAGGATGTCCAGTGTGCCGTCGGTGTGGACCGTGGCCCGGGAGGAGTTGGACATGAGGCGCCCGTCGGGGGCGATCCAGTGGATGATGGGGTCCGGGTCGCCGCGGGCTTTGCAGCGCAGCGTGACGCTTTGACCCTCCAAAGCTCGCAGCTCCTGACGACGAGGTAAGAGAAAGAAGAGGTAAACGCTTGCTGATATGTGGGGCACGTTGTGCTTTCCACCGCTGTATTCCCTGTAAATGGAATCGACTATTGATCATCTCCCTCACGTTGAATTAGCTCGATTTAGGGCAGTCGATATGGTGGCACGTCTCGCAGTAAACATGCGCTTGGCTGCGTGAAAGATAAATGCCTGCAATTATGCAAAAGAGGCCTGCGTCGCAGCTTCTGTCATTTGATGCGGATTTGATGGCATGCTTTTATTTGGATGCATGAGTCAAGGCTGTAATCACCCTAATAGGAGCCTCACTGCATCATAAAGCTGCTAAAAGCTCATTAAACCCCCCTCAAGATCAGCTTTTAGGTAAACCTTGAACATACTTCAGAATATCTTGTTAGCGGAGTGGACCAGGAAGGTCCCACGAGGTTAGCAAATGAAATGTTTGATGTGACAATATGAGAAAAGGCTCAGCGGATTAAGTTCTAAGGTCACACCTGAGAGTGCCTGGTGATGAGAGGAGGCTCGCACAGGAACTCTTCCTCCGACACGGACCAGAAATAGCGTCCGGCGAGGTGCTGCGGTGAAGCGCAGGTCTCCAGGTCATCCTCTCGTAGCAATCTCCGCAGCCAGAGCAGCTCGCAGTTGCATCTCAGCGGGTTCCCTCCGAAGCTCAACGCGAACGACGTGGGCCCCATGATCCCTGAAGTGGCCAGGGCGCCTGCTCTTTGGAAAATGGGATCCGGAGGAAGCTTCTGCAGCTTGTTGGAGGTCACGTCCAGCCTCTTGAGCTTCTGCAGACCCGAGAAGGTGCCCTCGGGGATGTAGCTGAGCATGTTGTGGTCCAAATTGAGGGTGTGGAGGCTGGACATTCTCTGGATAGCCACCCAGGGGATGCTCTCCAGGTTGTTGTAAGACAAATCCAGTTCCTCCAGCGCCGTCAGGTCATTGAAGGCCCCGATCTGGATGTAGGTCAGCTGGTTGTTGTTGAGGATGAGGTGGTGCAGCTTGGACATGCCGCTGAAGGTGTCGTTGGTGATGCGCGTCAGCCGGTTGCTGTCCAGGTGCAGTGCTCGCAGGTTCTCCAGGTCTTTAAAAGCGTTGGGCACGATGGTCCCGATGGTGTTGCGGGAGAGCGTCAGGTCCACCAGCTTGGTCATGTTGGCAAAGTCCTTGCGCTTGATGCTGGTCACAAAATTATCGCCCAGTCGCATTTCCACGGTGTGCCTGTCGATGTTGGGGGGCACAAAGAGCAGCCCCTTCTTGCCGCACAGCGTGGCCAGGTTGGGGTTAAGCACCTGGCACATGCAGCGCCTCGGGCAGACTTGAACTTTGTGGGCCCTGACAGCCGCACAGAGGACAATCAGATAAAGCAGGAGGGTCTCCATTGGACTTGTCATTCACGTTGTTACGCCTGCAAAGATAAGGCAAAAAGAGAGAGACAGATAGAGGGAAACGGTTTATCGAGCAGCGGAAGACTGCAAAGCAACCCGAACGAGCTCTGTCATCTCTATTAAACATTAATTTGTCTTGCTGGGGAATTCACTCGGAGAAATCCTCCCTTCAAGAAGGAGCATTTGGTTTCTTTGTGCTGGGTTGGAAATAGAGTCAGTCGCTGGCGAGTCCGGCTTGTAAGCAGGGGGTCAGTCAGCGCCTGTGCAAACAATAAACGACGTGCAATTAGCCATGGAGCTAATTAGTCACCTGCAGACTTGAGAGGGAAACATGACTGCTAGGCCTGGGATGGATTTGGGAGCCCGTTTGCGTGCTAATTTAGTGGGATTTCATGAAGGGAAAGGATTCCAAATGAGTGTAACATACGTAAGACTGTCACAAAGGTAGCCTTTCACCAGGTCTTTATTCCAAGATAAATGATATTAGTTGATAATATGTTTGCTACACGGGGATTAAAGCCTTAAGTGTCAGTCGGGTCCTGATGAGAATTAGACGGTTATCTCGGAGGATCATATGGCCAAAGGGGGCAGGGATGATTGGGCCCGGTGGCTCTGCAAGGATGTGCTCTGCCTCGCTATTGATTTTCTCTCCGCTGCTACTCTCACTTATGACACGACTGAGATGAGGGATAAGGGGGGGATCCATTTGATGAATCCCGAGAACTTGTCGGGGGGGATAGAACGTAAACCCTGAGAAAAGCGGAGACGGCATCGCAGCGAGCGAGCGGCCTCGGCTGAAATTTGGAAGGTTTAATATTCAGGCCCGCGGCCGCGCAATCACGTCACGCGGAATTGAAGACCAATCCAATCAAACACGGAGAACAAGAGATCTCATCCCACAACTGTAGTAAAAATCTAAAGGCTAACCTTTAAACACAGACGAGAAGGGCTGATTTATGGTTATGGCTCGGCGGTTTGCTCGTAATGCCTCCATTGTCGGTGCCGGGTCCTGACAGTGTGGATAAAAGTCTTACCTCAGCAAGGGGCCGGCCAAATGAATAGCGTCATGATTCAAAGGCCCTCTTGTTTGCCGCCGACATGTGACCCCACCTGCCGCCTAATAACCTTGACAGTCAGCAATTGGAGGAAAGATTACGGAGCGAAGAAAGATCAGACTTGACGCGGGCCCGGCGATGGCGGCGGTTACCCTCTGACAGCTGAGGGAAATGTAGCAAAGGAGGACAGAAGGAGGTCATATTTAAAACGGGCGCTGATGATGAAATGATACCACTGGAGCGAGCCTGCTGGGTCGGACATTTTTCACGAATACTGCTGATCAAGCCGCAGTGAATCTTCCATGACCTATTTTTTATTTGCAAGAGAAAACTTCACCGAGTCCCACACAGAAATTACAATTCCCTCAGACGCATGCTGTCACCGCGTTTAACAAGAGAAACTGAAAATGTCACTCAGCCAAGACCCAACACTCGCAAGTTCCACAAATTGGAATCACCACATTATCGGAATCCACTCCCAACAAACAATTGAACGGAATAAACTGAGGACTGGAACATCGGTTAAGTGCACACGTGCTCCCTTGGGGCTGTGATCAGCAACACAGCAACCTGATGGGACACCCAGGACGTGCCTTCTTCTTGCACGTTGCCGTGACATCAGTACCGCAACATTCCATCCCTGCCGTCATCCCGTCTACGCCTGGAGAAGGTTGAACGTCAGAAACCATGGAAGTGTTTTCACATGCCCTCCCCATCCAAATTTTAAGATCGGTTAAAAAATGTGAAGAATGTACATTTTGCAAAAATAAAAAATGGGAGTGAGACAAAAAAAGCAATTTATTGCAAAGAAGCATTCAAGTCGAATATGCTGTTCATCAGCTGATCAAAGGTTCAAGACCAGAGCTCCAAATAATCCTGCCCCCCCTAAAATAGAAATGAAATGTCTAAAAAAGGAGTGAGTGATGAGTCGCTGTGCCAGTGTTGCTCCAGGTGGTGAAGATGGCTTCACGGAGGGCATCCACTGTCTGCAACCGATGTCCATGTTTGCCACCCATCCCCAAATGTTCTCCATTGGGTTTAGATCAGGGGAGCACGCGGGATGGTCCACCAGGATCGTCAAAGGAGAATAAAACTTTCTTGCACCTTTCGATGTCCCGTGTTTGGTGCTCTCCGGCATATTTCAAACGCCCAATTTTGTGGCCTTGAAGGAGACGAAGCCTTTGAAGAGGTTTTTTGTTCTTAAAAGCCTTCTCTGGCAGATGGCGTCTGATGGTTATTGGACTGCACTCGGCCCCAGTAACAACCTTCATTTGGGCCGAGGATGGTCCCGTGTCGGGACGTTCACGCAGGATGAGGGTCCAAGATGTGCAGTGTATGTTCATAGCCATATACTGCATGTTTGAAGCACTGAGGTACAGACAGTATATGCTGAGAAGGATCTGAGGTATACATTTATCTTCACCAGGAGCTGAGGTGTATATGTTCATCTCCATTAGCAGCTAAGGTGTACTTTAACATTCATGACTAGCAGAAATCTAAACGTTCACGTGTATGAGGAGGAGCAGATGTGTATTCATTCACATTGATGAGGAAATGAGGTGTATATGTTCATGTGTGGAACTGAGGTTTACACACCATATATACTGACCACCAGGAGCTGAGGTATACAATCATGTTAGTGAGAAACTGGGGCGTATACGTTCGAGTTGAGAGGGGCTGATGTGCATACGTTCACCTTGAGGAGGCCCAGATGTTTGTATGTTCACATTGGTGAGGGCTGAGGTACATACTTTGATATTGATGAGGGCCTGTGGTGTATACATCCGCGTTGGTGAGGGTCTGAGGTGTATATGTACATGTTGATGAGGGTCTGAGGTGTACATGTACATGTTGGTGAGGGTCTGAGGTGTACATGTACATGTTGGTGAGGGTCTGAGGTGTATATGTACATGTTGGTGAGGGTCTGAGGTGTATATGTACATGTTGATGAGGGTCTGAGGTGTACATGTACATGTTGGTGAGGGTCTGAGGTGTATATGTACATGTTGATGAGGGTCTGAGGTGTATATGTACATGTTGGTGAGGGTCTGAGGTGTATATGTACATGTTGATGAGGGTCTGAGGTGTACATGTACATGTTGGTGAGGGTCTGAGGTGTACATGTACATGTTGGTGAGGGTCTGAGGTGTATATGTACATGTTGGTGAGGGTCTGAGGTGTATATGTACATGTTGGTGAGGGTCTGAGGTGTACATGTACATGTTGGTGAGGGTCTGAGGTGTATATGTACATGTTGATGAGGGTCTGAGGTGTACATGTACATGTTGGTGAGGGTCTGAGGTGTATATGTACATGTTGGTGAGGGTCTGAGGTGTACATGTACATGTTGGTGAGGGTCTGAGGTGTATATGTACATGTTGATGAGGGTCTGAGGTGTATATGTACATGTTGGTGAGGGTCTGAGGTGTATATGTACATGTTGGTGAGGGTCTGAGGTGTACATGTTGGTGAGGGTCTGAGGTGTATATGTACATGTTGATGAGGGTCTGAGGTGTATATGTACATGTTGATGAGGGTCTGAGGTGTATATGTACATGTTGGTGAGGGTCTGAGGTGTACATGTTGGTGAGGGTCTGAGGTGTATACAGTATGTACATGTTGATGAGGGTCTGAGGTGTACATGTACATGTTGGTGAGGGTCTGAGGTGTACATGTACATGTTGATGAGGGTCTGAGGTGTATATGTACATGTTGATGAGGGTCTGAGGTGTACATGTACATGTTGGTGAGGGTCTGAGGTGTATACAGTATGTACATGTTGATGAGGGTCTGAGGTGTACATGTACATGTTGGTGAGGGTCTGAGGTGTATATGTACATGTTGGTGAGGGTCTGAGGTGTACATGTTGGTGAGGGTCTGAGGTGTATACAGTATGTACATGTTGATGAGGGTCTGAGGTGTACATGTACATGTTGGTGAGGGTCTGAGGTGTATATGTACATGTTGATGAGGGTCTGAGGTGTATATGTACATGTTGGTGAGGGTCTGAGGTGTACATGTACATGTTGATGAGGGTCTGAGGTGTATATGTACATGTTGGTGAGGGTCTGAGGTGTACATGTTGGTGAGGGTCTGAGGTGTATACAGTATGTACATGTTGATGAGGGTCTGAGGTGTACATGTACATGTTGATGAGGGTCTGAGGTGTACATGTACATGTTGGTGAGGGTCTGAGGTGTACATGTACATGTTGGTGAGGGTCTGAGGTGTATATGTACATGTTGGTGAGGGTCTGAGGTGTACATGTACATGTTGGTGAGGGTCTGAGGTGTATATGTACATGTTGATGAGGGTCTGAGGTGTACATGTACATGTTGGTGAGGGTCTGAGGTGTATATGTACATGTTGGTGAGGGTCTGAGGTGTACATGTACATGTTGGTGAGGGTCTGAGGTGTATATGTACATGTTGGTGAGGGTCTGAGGTGTATATGTACATGTTGATGAGGGTCTGAGGTGTACATGTACATGTTGGTGAGGGTCTGAGGTGTATATGTACATGTTGGTGAGGGTCTGAGGTGTACATGTACATGTTGGTGAGGGTCTGAGGTGTATATGTACATGTTGATGAGGGTCTGAGGTGTATATGTACATGTTGGTGAGGGTCTGAGGTGTACATGTTGGTGAGGGTCTGAGGTGTATATGTACATGTTGATGAGGGTCTGAGGTGTATATGTACATGTTGGTGAGGGTCTGAGGTGTACATGTACATGTTGGTGAGGGTCTGAGGTGTATACAGTATGTACATGTTGATGAGGGTCTGAGGTGTACATGTACATGTTGGTGAGGGTCTGAGGTGTACATGTACATGTTGATGAGGGTCTGAGGTGTATATGTACATGTTGGTGAGGGTCTGAGGTGTACATGTACATGTTGATGAGGGTCTGAGGTGTATATGTACATGTTGATGAGGGTCTGAGGTGTACATGTACATGTTGGTGAGGGTCTGAGGTGTATACAGTATGTACATGTTGATGAGGGTCTGAGGTGTACATGTACATGTTGGTGAGGGTCTGAGGTGTACATGTTGGTGAGGGTCTGAGGTGTATACAGTATGTACATGTTGATGAGGGTCTGAGGTGTACATGTACATGTTGGTGAGGGTCTGAGGTGTATATGTACATGTTGATGAGGGTCTGAGGTGTATATGTACATGTTGGTGAGGGTCTGAGGTGTATATGTACATGTTGGTGAGGGTCTGAGGTGTACATGTTGGTGAGGGTCTGAGGTGTATACAGTATGTACATGTTGATGAGGGTCTGAGGTGTACATGTACATGTTGGTGAGGGTCTGAGGTGTACATGTTGGTGAGGGTCTGAGGTGTATACAGTATGTACATGTTGATGAGGGTCTGAGGTGTACATGTACATGTTGGTGAGGGTCTGAGGTGTATATGTACATGTTGATGAGGGTCTGAGGTGTATATGTACATGTTGGTGAGGGTCTGAGGTGTACATGTACATGTTGATGAGGGTCTGAGGTGTATATGTACATGTTGATGAGGGTCTGAGGTGTATATGTACATGTTGGTGAGGGTCTGAGGTGTACATGTTGGTGAGGGTCTGAGGTGTATATGTACATGTTGGTGAGGGTCTGAGGTGTACATGTTGGTGAGGGTCTGAGGTGTATATGTACATGTTGGTGAGGGTCTGAGGTGTACATGTACATGTTGGTGAGGGTCTGAGGTGTATATGTACATGTTGGTGAGGGTCTGAGGTGTACATGTTGGTGAGACCTGAGGAGTCAATGGGGGTCTGAGGTGTACATGTACACGTTGATGAGGGTCTGAGGTTTGAGGTGCTCTGACTGGCAAGGCCTGTGGTTGTGCAATGAGGCGGAGACAACCTGCTACTTTCAGGCTGGAATTGCGCTCAAGACGCAATATCGATTCACTCTGTGGAGATTGAGGGTTTTTTTTCTTTCCATGGAAAAGTCATCTGAACGTGAAGTGAATGCTCCCAAGTGTAATCTGTACTAAAGGCCTTCTCCTCCAGCGAGGACGAGAGACAGGACAGGAAATATCTGTCGCTGTCCTCCTAATTTGCATTTAATTACGGGCGTTCCACTGAGATTTGCATAACAGGTTGCACTCATCAGGTACACGAACAAATAAGTAGATAATCAATCCATGCATTCATCAATCACACACTTCATCTCTAAATGTCACACACCCTCCAGAAAGTCATTATCCTGCAGGTTGGGCTGTTCATTATGCAGCGGTGACTGGGGAGGGCCCCAAATAAAGCAGAAAACAGGTAATCTACTGATGCATTGACCATCATATCCTTCCCAGTCAATCAAATGTTGCTTTACTCGCTGCCGGCATGTCTTTCCGCCCTCGGAGAACACAACAGACTGACAGCACACACCCACACATGCGCCGGTGGGTGGATTTGTGCCTAAAGAGGTAGCGCGCTTCACAAGCGCCAGCCATGGAAACAGCAGCAGCAGCAGTGATGTACAGCAGCACAGCCTATCCACGCTCTCCAGGGGCGGCCTTCTCTGAGAAAAGCCCAGCAGCGTGCCTCATCCTGCACGCTGCTGGGCTGGCGGCGGGGTCACGGGGGAAATGTTTTCAGATGGTCCAAATTACGCGGAGAAAGCCTCAGCAATCCGCGTCTGTGCAGGGAATCACGGGAAGGCGAGGGGTGGCTAATGAGACGTCTGGCCGTGGCACCTGGCAGCGCCTTGCCTCACCTTGCTTTTCTCTGGGAAAAGCAGACGGACACGTGCGCCTGCCAAAAATGCTGCTCACTCTTCTGCTCGCTGGTGGCAAAATGGCTCCAGCAAAGCAGTAAAACATCTCTGCGGTTATTAGAAAATAAGCCAACATGGATGTTGCTATGGCTGCCTGATTAACACGTTGTGTGCGTATGCACTGTGACACCCCGTCCTTCTTTTCGCTCTGTGTTCTCTGCCAACGATAGAATGCGATAACTCTTGGGTGACAGCCTCGATGCCATGGCAACACTGAAAACGTCACTTTGGGGGCGAGATGCAATCAGGGGCTCATTTGAAGATCACCTAATGACATTTAGAACAAAGAATCCCCGCCGGAGAGGAGAGGACCCGGACAATTTAGTCACGGATAACAAATGAGGTTCTGGTTAAAGCCCGGAACACCATGAGGCTGGTATTGCTCGCTAATGGCGTGTGAATAGTAAGAGACAGCCATTCACACTCATGCTATTTTTCTTATTGCTCTTATTGATACCCTCCGCCAGCTGCAAAAGCGTGAAGGTGATGAGGTTTGCTTTGATCGCTGTTACTTTAATGAGCAAAACTACAAGGTGGAAGTCTTCTACCCTTCAACCGCTGCACACAACCGGCTGAAAATTAGTCAAAACATGCACCCTTACTGTATTACCTGTGCTATTACCTTTATGACAAATACACCACATGATGGCGCTGTTGTTAAACCCCAACGTGAGCCGGGTTGACTTGAAATTTCTCATACAGCTCACAGCACCCTCTGTACTTTAGACTGTTTCGCTTAATCTTCGTGAAATTTGGTACACACCTTTAGGGGACTAACAACCATTTCTGTGTCAAATTTGAGCAAGATTGGTTGGAAAAACAAAGCAAAAACATCTTTTAAGAAAAGTACAATAAAAAAATGGCAAACTACTAATTTAGTTATTACTATGTTATACTTCTGCACTCTGCGTGCGTATGCTGGTGGCTCCGTCTCCACCCACCGAGACAAAGAGGCTGTAGGACTGACAAAAGGGTGCGTGTCTGTTTTCCTCGTCTCCCGCCTCCAAACAGGCAGGAAGAAGGTTCGCTCTGTGCATTGCTTTCAGCACCTTGGTACGTTTGTTCCATACAACAACGGCATGAACAGAGTGAGCCCTTCTGTCAGTCATACTGTCTCGGTGGGTGGAGACGAGGCCGCTAGCATACACAGGGTGCAGCAGTGTAACATAGTAATAAAATTAGTAGACTGCACATATTGAGAACATAGAACATATTGTCATATTCGTTTAACATTTTTTCATTGTACTTTTCCTAAAAGATGCTTTTGCTTTGTTTTACAACCAATCTTGCTCAAATTTGACACAGAAATGGTTGTCACTCCCCCAATGGTGTGTACCAAATTTCATTGTGCTTTTCTTAAAAGTAACGTTAAAATCTCGTCTCATCTCGTTCTCGTCGACCTAATCTTGTGTATCATCTCACCCAAAAATATTAACAAAAAACATATTTCATAGAGAATAATATAAAAACAATGTGAAGTCATGATAAATGAGGAATGGTGATACAGACATCCTGATTATCCTGGCGAGATGGAATTCAATCGTGTTTCTCGCCTTCTGCATCAAATTGCTGGCACTTGCAACTTTCTTTGGCCCCGTGGTGAGTCATTTAGCAGTCGTACTCAATAATAAAAAATAAAAAAATACCAGGGCAGTGGGTTGGCAAAGCGTAGGGTGCTTTGTTTGGGGACTATATTTTGTGGAACGATAGGGTACGAGACAAATGGACGAGTACATTCACACTGCAGGGTATGATGCCCTATTTGGATTTTTTTGTTAATAAACGACGTGTGTTCCGAGGAACGTGTGGGTGGCAGGAGCCACTTCGATGACACTTTTTAAAATAATTTTTGACTGACAAGAACTTTTGCCTACATGGGTGAGCACCGTATTTTCCATACTTTTTTTTCATGGTTTGGCTGGCCCTGCTACTTATACTCTGGAGCAACTTACATGTATGTGTTTTTTTCATGCTGACAGCCATGAGAGGGCGCTTTAGGCTTGTGTGCCAGTATCTGCTACTCTTATCCCTCCTGTACCACTGAAAATGTACAATGTAAACATCAACTTATAAAGACAGAACACGAATGCCCCCAACAAGAAAATCCTATTGTGCAGATTACAAGCTGCAAGTAAGCTAGTTATGTTAGGTTGTTTAGGCTAGCTATCTGATGTTACCTTAACATGCCACCTGTTCACGTTAACAGACGCCTATTTTTATTGTTATTAAAGCTTGCCTTTCAAGATGAAATGTTTCTGATTTTATCAAATAAATTTTCCCCCCAAAATGCAACTTACAGTCCACTGCGACTTCTATATGTTTATTCTTCTACATTCTGCATTTTTGGCTGATGCAACTTATACTCCGGAGCCACTTATAGTCAGGAAAATACGGTACCTTTGTCCAAGTCGTGCACGGTAAACCACGCCTTTCGATGACGAGCAGGTGGGATAAATGCACCCTGACAGTTCAGACTGCAAGTGGGATACAGATGGGATTTATATGGTATCTACGTACCAATGAGGCCTGAGCCACATTTGAAAAGATGGGAACTGTACTCCTCACCCTGACGTGAAACAATCAGATGCAGGTCACATATCAGCAAAACAATTGTTATTGACCTGCAGTGTGAACATAGCCCTAGTCTGTTACGAGGCGGTGCACACAAAACGCTGCAAAATTGTACCGAAAAAGAGGTTTGACTATCCAAATTCTTTAGGGGGGTATTTGCACGGGGGTTGCTATGATATGCTGTGATGCCGTGGACTTGGCATATCAGCGTCTCTCATCATTCAAATGTGCACTTTCTGAGGTAACTGCACTCTCTTATTGGACCTCAAGGCTTGATGCCGGATTGTTGTATCATCAGGTTTGTGTGTGTGCGTGCGTGTGCGTGTGCGTGTGCGTGTCCAAGGGGATGGCATACTAAGCAGACCCCAGTGCATGAAGAGAAGTGCTGTTCATCAGCATTTACAACTCTTCCCCTGCCATTTTAGCAAGTGTTTTCCCTCGCACGGCATCCGAGCAAGAAGACAGAACCTCGATACGCTCGCCAGGAAAAACAGACACAACCCTCCTCGTATTTTCCGACGTCTCGCTCAAGCAAACAACAAACAATCAAAAAAAAAAAAGAAACAGCAGTAGACGAGTCTCAAAACGGCAATCTGCATTCCACTGCTATGCAATCGCACCCCTGATGTGAGGGGGGCTTATGACCCGGGATTTTCTCTCAGAAGTGGAGGGGGGGGGGCAGAAACCTTGAAAACCACTCTAGAATATCAACACAGCCCCGGCAGAGAGCACATTCTCATTTGCAGTTTGATTCCTGCGTGTTGGACGCTCAAGATTTCATGTAGAGGAAGTGAAAGAGGGGTTGGGTGGGGATTTAAAAAAAAAAAGTTCAATCCCTTCCCACGTTGCGAGCAGACAAAAGCTCCATAACAGGTTTTATTTGTCGTGTTTGCGGGGAAACAAGGACAAGCTAAATTGAATCCATCATGGCTGTACTGGCTGTGGACTCCATAGAAAGTCAACACACTGCTACTAAAAAATAACACCGTGGTGAATCCTGTTTTAAATCTGTTTTTTAAAAGGATCATCTGCAACGGGTGCAATTCCACTGAAAAGAAACTAGAAAAAAAAATAGAAGCTCACCATAAAAGTCATATAAGGGTCTATCTTTCCAACACTTAAAGGGTCCCTGACATGATTGGTCAACTTTGCTTAAATATTTTAAATATTGTTTGTAATTATGTTCTACATTGTTCCATTTTTGAAAGCAAATGGTAAATTTGCAAAAATGACATTCATAGTTGATGGCGCCTCGCAGTTTCAGCCTCATTTCCGTAAGTGACATCATCAGGGTGACATCACTCAGGTAAACAAACATGGCGGTGTACGAGGCGGAGGATGTTTACAGTGATTATAGCCAAGATTTGAGCCATGTGTCGATCATTTTCCAGGAGGAAGAAACATTTGGAGGTGAAATAAAGAACCTTTAGAACATGGACTTAAGCCTTAAGACATGGAGATGAAGATTGGTCGCCTTGAAAACACAGAATGGTAAGTGGAAATTACTCAAGAGTTGCTTATATTTCAATTATTGTTTTAAATCGGCTTCTTTATGAGCATAAAGGGCTTTTTCTAGCATGTTTGATTGTATATGTGGATAAATGTTCGCCCCTGCCACCCAGTAAACATACAGCTGTAAAAAGATGTTTATATAACATGTATAATGCTTTGCAGCCTTGTCGCTATTGTGGAATAGTGTTTAGAAGACGTTGTGCAAACAAGACATGACTTACTCTCTTGTGGCCACTTTGACATAGTGGTCGTTCTTGTTTTTTCCCTTTTCAAAAATGCGTTTTTAGAGTACTTTCAAGCCAAAAGCTTTTTGTAAAGGTGTTCCTTTGTAGCTGTCGTCAGTGAAATGGTGACTGCAAAAGAATAGAACTTGAGGTGGGCGTCCATCTGTCTCTTGTTTGCTGTGTCCATTGTTGTCTTGAACCTTCCTTTTTTGGAAAAGAAAACAAACTTACAGTATCACTGATACTATGAACATCCAGCAGCAACACAACATTTTCACTTCACTACTATTTTGATGAAAATTATACTCAACTAAGTCAACCATCTACCTCGACAAGCATTTGTTTACTCAACAATTAGTTTACTTCAGCTGAGAGGTGTCACCCTGATGACGTCACTTCCGGAAATGAGGCTTAGCTTATCATTTTTGCCAATTTACCGTTCGCTTTCAAAAATGGAACAATGTAGTACATCATTACAAATATACAAATATAACGTATTCAAGCAAATTTCATGAATCATTTCAGGGACCCTTGAAGTTTCGTGCAGAAGCGCCCATTTAGATCACCCCAGAGATTTTTAATGGGTTTTAGGTCTTTAGGTCCGTATTTGTAGACGCCCCTGAAAATGGCAGTACTCTGCATAAAAATAGCCATAATTAAAAAAAAAAAAAGCCACATTTTTGTGTAACACTTTAAAATCTACACTTCTACTCCATGGTTATTGTTTTATTTCACATCCACTGTGGTGGTCAAGGCAAAAAAACAAACTCATTTTCAAAACTGAAAATGAAGGCATAAAAATGGCTGTAATTTCGTTTATGTCATATTTTCATCTTAAAGCAAACCTTAGATTCTACCTGAGCTTTTTATTTAAAATCAATTGAGATGGTGCATAAAGGCAAAATTATTTTTTAAAAAAACAATGCCAAATACTTTTGCATCAAAGTGTACTTTTGAGCTCCTGAATGTGGAGGCATAAAATTGATGAAATGTTAGGTGCCATATTTTTGTGCAACATCTTAAATCAAAGCTTAAAGTCTTCTACTTCTATCACACATGACTTTTTGGAATGTTTCCAATCAAATGTGGTGGCGCAGAAACGGGAAAAGAAATGCTAAAAACTGCATTTGGATGAAACTGTAAGATGGAGTCATAAAACGGATATCATTTCTACACGGTGAATGCCATATTTTTGCCAAACCTCAGAAATGAAAGCTGAAAGTCTCCACTTCACTCACATGTGAATTGTTTCAGTTCAAATCCACTGCGATAGCGTGTAAACACATGCTCATAAAAGCACCGTTGTTGTCCAAATACTTTTGCCCCTAACTATTTTGAGCCCCTGAAAAGCAAGGCATGCAAATGTCTGTAATTGCTCAACGATGAATGCCATTTTGGCCATAATGCTACAAATACGGCAGTAATTGTTGACGAACATAAGAGACGTGGAAAATAGTACATTCCTTTTTGAAGAGAATCTTAATTAATCTCCAAGAAGTCGACTTGTGGATCCAAAGGGTGTTTGTTTGGCTGTTGTGAGAGGACCCTAAAATAGGCGCGTGCCTGGTTGTGCCCGCAGCCAGGCCACGACCCGAGCCCGTCTGCCAAGCACTCTTGCGGGGCTGCTGCTGATGCGGGGCCACCGAACTTGGCAGCCTTTTTTGAGCCCCTGAAAAGGAAGGCATACGAATGTCTGTAATTCCTCAGCGACTAATGCCACTTTGGCCATCATGCCGTAAATATGGCTTGTTGTTGAAGAATTATTAGCCATTTTTATGCCTTCCTTTTCAGGGGCTCAAAAAATGGTTAGGTATTTGGACAATAACAGTGAAAGCTCTTCAATGAAAGCTGAAAATCTCCACTTGAATCATGTATGAATAGTTTTTTCCAAATCCACTGTGCATGAAGGCAAATCATAACAGCCAGTACAGAACCCGTGGGTGTGGTGTTGAAAGGCATGGAGTAGTTCTCCACCTTTCAGCTTCCTGGCGGACATTTGAAGGTTTTTGGCGCCGAACGTGACCGTTCAGTAGTGATGAACCTCTCTTCTCTTTGACAAGAGAGGAAGTTGGACAAGAGCACATCCTCTGCAACAACACGCTTTCCTCCCAAGTGAGCCAAAATGTGGGTCATTGAAAGTCAAGTGAGCACGGTGTGCAGGAAGGAGCTCACCTGTCTGCAAAGCAAAAAAAATCAGACACTAAAACGAGGCGTGGGCCCGCTCGCATGCCCGCCTGCATGCATGCATGGAGCGCTCCGATGGTGCCTGCGGGCGCTCATGAATAATAAGCCGTGTGATAACCAACACTTGACACCAAGCAAGGCCGCTCAAGCTGGAAAATCTTGAGAGGGGGGAAAAAAACAACCTTGTTTCATCAGCCCGAGTTGGACTCCATCACACCTTGCCACCGAGGCGGCATTTACATATCAGCTCGGCTTCAATCACTTCACAGCAGCGAGGAGGAGGAGGCGAAGGAGAAGGAGCACCTATCAGTGCATCCCCAGGGCAGAGGCAATAAAACAAGCATCATTGCAGCAGACATCTTATCTCAAGGAGGGAGGGGGGCACAGAATTATGTCCATGTTGGACCACAGTATCACCTGTGTGAGGACAACAAGAACAAAACAGCCCAGAAGATGCAATCTAATGACCTTGCAGGAGTGCTGCATGCAACTGTGCACACTTCAACAACCCCTCCCCCCCCCCCCCCCCCCCCCCCCCCCATCACAAGAGTTGCTTATTGATTGACAGCAGCCCATCACATCATGTGATTAATGCCTATTTACCTTGCCGGGGACACATCAGTCAGAAGAGGAGCGCCTTCCCAGCGGAGAAGACGAGCAACGGGAGGGAGAGGAGAATTGAATTTAGTCCCGGACGCGCTGGCTCGGCTTGCGCTGACATGTGTCCGGCCTTGGCAGCCCGTCGATGCCCTTCAAGAAGAAGAAGAAGAAGAAGAGGAAGAGGAGGAGGAGGATGGAGCGACGGGAGCATTGCACGGCGCGGACGAGCTCACGCTGCAGGGTCCCGCTGAGGCTTCTTTGGAGGCTGAGCGGGATCGCCTCTTCCACTGCGCACCACCCCCCAAACACTCCCACCCACCCCCCCAAAAAAAGAGAGAGCTAGAAAACGCCTTTGTGGATGGAGAGAGGGAGGTTGCAGCCAGATGTTCCTAATTCCTCTCTCTCTCTCGCTCTCTCTCTCTCACTAGTTAATCCAGATTGCCTGAAAGGTTGCAGCCGTCATGCATCCTCATCCTCCTCCCCTCCCCCTGCCCTCGGACGCCTGTCAACCACAGAGCCGGCTCCATTTCTGCGTGTGGAGCAGAGGTGCGCTGTGCCCGGAATGGTAATGGCGAGCAGCACTGGAGGCTGCACACACACACACACACACACACACGCGCGCGCGCTCTCAAAGAGAGAGAGCGAGAGAGAGCATTTGTGTGTGCAGACAGATGCACAGCCCTCCCGGCCTCACTCACAGCCAAGCGTCATCATTTATTCATGGACATGGAGAGAGAGAGGCAGCCTGCTTGCTGCATGCAAGACAAAAAAAAATGCTTGCACGGTGCACCATCTTCTTCTTCTTCTTCTTCTTCTTCAGGAAGTCCTGATTAGTTTGTGGGGAGACCAAGAAGGTTCTCATTCATGCTCAAATGTCCTGGTTTGTGTCTTGCAGGATCCCAAATAGCAATGTGGGCAGTCTCTCTTACAGAAGGATTCAAATGTTGAGTTGGCTGAAACTTAAAGCCCATCGCTCCCTGTGGGTCTGTACCCCCTCCCTCATTACGCCGTCTGATGCTATTGTGTAGAAGTTAACAAAGCGGCTTAACACAATAACGCATTGTCAACACATTTACTGTATATCCAATGACAGCACGAAACAAACGCAAAATGACAAAATGCTGCAAATGAGAACGGCTGCAGGGTCAGAAACAAATCCCAAGAACGCACAGAAAGGAACAGCTGTTCCAGGGAGCGGAGAGGCGTAGGGGGCTTAGCACGCAGCCTTGTGGGGTACACCAGTGCTGAGGCTGATGTTGGAGGAAGTGTGGGGGCTGACTCTCACCCTCTGGGAGCGATCTCTCAGGACATTGTGGCTCCAGCTGCAGGGTGAAGGGGAGACAAACCCAGCCAGTCTGTGTGGGAGGACAGCATGGAAAGCGGCGTGTCCCGTGTTGCCCTGCTTTGTTAACAAACAAAAACATTTCACCTCAATTTGAATGCAAAAAATGACTTAGAACTTGTGTGATTCAGTCAAAATGTTGTTTTTGATATCTAGTGGAATCCTGGGTTAGCATCATTAATCCACTCCAGAAGGTCCGACTCTCACCGAAACGAACGCCAACTGAATCCATTTTTACATAAGAAATGTCAATCCAATTCATCCGTTCCAATAAGCCAAAAATAACACAAACACGTTTTTATACTTTTCATTCTAATTAGACACACAGAAAACAATGTGAAAAGCACATAAACCATGAATGAAAGGGTTAAGTGAACATTTAATGAAGATGCGATCGAGTGAAAAGAGGAAGGTGGTGGTGGTTGATCTGGCTGCCACATCGTGTCTTTGGGAACAATCACGTCTTCAATGAAGGTAAAAGTTACATTAAATGTTCACTTATCCCTTTCATTCGTGGTTTACATGCATTGACAATAGTTTTATGCATGGAAAACTACATAAACGTGTTTTGTTTTAAGTCAACTGCTATTGACATCATAGACGGGCTGCTTGCCATTTTGTTTAGCTAGCTAATAACATGCTAACAAGGAAAGACGTTTTCTGATTTAAGAAAATACAGTCAGAACACAGTAGACTCGTGCAGTGCATTAATAACGCGACGTATGCTAATCAGAGAATGAACGCGAACAGAGGCAAAATTTTAGCAAAAGTTTTGGATGTTTACCAAAAAACCCTAACCGGGGCGGACGCTTGTCTTATTTACTCTCACCGCATCTTGTAACTTATTTATTTATATTGATTGGTAATGGTTTCATTGTATTTGAAGATGCATTACAACGGAATACATCACATCATTCAATTCACACTTCCACATGTCCAAAAGGCGTAGGAAGAAGCAAATTATTGTTAAACATTCATTCCTATTTCATCAATTTTATTCCGTGTTAATCTCATTTTTTTATTTTTTTCCACATTATTTCTTCCTTTTCCTTAACACTGCACATGCTTCTTGACCCTTTTCTCCTTCAGCGCCGTCCTGTCTTCACATTTGACACGTAAATGCCAACATGGAAGCATTGTGAAGCCTGCGGTGAGAAATTAATGATCAGTGGGAGACATGAAGAAATATTTTCATTTCAACAATTAAATATAAACTCTGCTTCTTCCTACTCCTTTTCAGATGTGTTGGCTGTTTGTGAAGAGTTTCTATTTCTAATCAATAGTTTGACCCGTCACAGGTCATGCAGCCGATCAATAAGGACACCCGTTAGGTCGGCTCGTCAATTTATATACTCACTGGCCACTTCATTAGGTACACCACTGGGATTACAGCCGTGCTTGTAGGGGTTGTCAAGCGAGGTAGGAATCTTCATCAATACGCTTTTATGTCTGATAGATGAAGGCAAAATATGAGACATGTTTTTCAAGCGATATCCATTTCATTTGCTGAATGTGTGACCTTTGGACATGAAGAGCGTCCTGTGATGGCAAAATGTGTGTGTGATACTAAGATGTTGATGTTGCAATAGCGGCTGGGGTGGCTTGTCAATGCAAACCAGGTGAAACAGGTCAACCGGAAGTAGCGAGGGTTGTGCTGTATTCATAATCATAAAAAAAAAGAGTACAATGAACAAAATGTACAAAAACCAGTGCAGCAACGGGAATGTAATGTCTTTCAGATGCGATTGTGTTTGGACAAATCTTGTAAAACATTTGGGAGTTATTGGAATTTGGTGTGATGCATACAAACTGGAAGGAACCACTTTAGTTATCCTCCACAGATGGAAAGCACCGCCCAAACAGTCCTATGAAAGCTGAACCTATGATACCTAAACGTATCAAAACAGTCATTCCATTTCCTTCCACTTATCTGGGTCCTTGAGGTGGGGGCAGCAGACTCAGTAGGGAAGTCCAGACTTCCCGCTCCAAGGCCACCTCTTCCACCGGGAGGCCCCCTAGGCGTTCCCAGGCCAGCTGTGAGACATAATCCCTCCAGTGTGTCATAAGTCCGGCTTGGCATGCCCGGGACACCTCACCAGGGAGGCATCCGGGAGGCATTCCGGCAGTCGTATGAAACCTAAACGTATGAAAATGAAAGCTAAACTTATGAAAACAGTCGTCGTATGAAACCGAAGTATAGGAAGAGTTGTGTGAAAGTAAAAGATGCACAACAGCAGCAGAGTTGGAACACCCAAGCTACTTCCTCATAACGGCCACTCATCTTCAGGAACCAGAGACCGCACCCCTTATCCGGCACGGGGGCTTCCACCCTCCAGGAACCTGGTGATTGGCATCAGGCAAAGGGTGGGTGCCACACACGGGAGACAACAAACAACTGCGATTGGTGCAACTCATCGCCAACGCGTAGCACACGGGAGGCAATGAGCGGCTGTGACCAGCTACACCGTTCACATCCAGAAATGGACAAGTGTCCCATGGTTTTGATTAGCCGTCAGATGTGGAGGGAATTTGGGGGTATCAAAGTAGTTCAGAGTAGGAAAAGCGGCCGGTGTTGATCGAGTCCTCTTGCTAGTACCGGATCTTGCTAGTATTGCAGATAACCTTCCATAAATGTCCGTGTAAATTCATGAAAACTTGTAAACGAGTTCCCATGCCGCTGCTTTTTTCTTTATATCTCTACATTCTTTTTTTAGAAATCAGCTCCGGGAAATCTGAAACGGGAAGTATTGTTTTACCTCCATGTTTACGTGCAAGAGAGTACTGATTGGCATCCTTTCCACTCATTGGTCGATCAATAAACCTCCCGCTGATTGGTCGACTGCGATGAAAAGGTGAACATTTTCAACTTTCTGGGATCACGTTGCAAGCCAGCGTGTGCACGAGCACAAACTTTGCACATCGCTTGGCCGAACGGTGACTCGCGATAATGGCCCTATCATGCCGGTTCCATTGCAAATGAATGGAGTGGAGGCTGTGCCGCCCATTGCTTTGTTGCGATTAGCACACGTTTTGCCCCATGGTTTTTCCAGTTTAACTAGGTTGGCTAGTGGCAGGTTTGCCGCCCCGGCCCCAGAGGTTACTCACTATAAGGTTCTTTTTTTCTTACACTTGACTTTTACAGTTTAGAAACATCCCTGTACCCATTTTGACCTTGGATAAGGTATAAGCAGCTATCAGTGCAGCTACATTGTCCCCTTAAGGGTACAGTGGCCTGCCACTGGGATGGTGTTCTGTTTTTGTGCCCTTGACACTTGACTTTTCACGTCTTTGGACCATACTGGCCCTGAAAAGGTACAAAGAGTCCAATAATTAGCGTTATGTGCTGTGGAGGTCTGGACCCCAGATGCAGAGTCATGAGGCTGAAAAACAGTTTTAGTCTCTTTAATGGGAGTCCCACCAAGTCGAACAAAGCCAACAAAGGAAGGAGCAAAACAAAAGGCGATGGTGCACACCAGCTTAACTGACAACAGACGCCACGATAAAGCCTACTGTTGTAAAACAAGGAAAAGCAGAGGGCCAGGCTGGTTGGCAAGGAAACAATGAGGGTGGGGACGCTACTAGAAGATGCAAGCAATTACATGTCCAAAAATGAGAAGAAATCTAAGCGAGAGCGTCCTGGGAGCATGGAAAAAAGAACAGGCGTCTCCCAGCTGCAAACAATTGGTTTTAAGTTGTCCCATCTCCAGCCGGAGCTGGCTCATGTGGAAGGTAACAAATGAGCCTTTTAATGTAATAGCTTACAGAAATGGGACGGTACGGCTAACAAACACAGCTGCATGATATTTAAGCGGGTGTTTATTGAGATGAATATTACATGGATTTGATGAGACAGCATATTCTAATAAATGTATTTTGTACCAGCCTCAATTACTGCACGCCAGCACTCAGCAGGTGGGAAGTGTGAATGTCAGGGCCCGCATGCAAGTGAGTCACCAAGACAGTTGGCGGGATGAAAATTGCATTGACACATCCCGCTTTCCACCACTTTGTCACACTCACACTCTCACGCACGCTGGGTTTCGTCTCGTCAGTGGCAGATGTCATCCAGGAGCTGCTGATAGGTGAGCTGGTCCGACTTGACACCTGTGCGGCTCTTCATCTCCAGGAAGAGGCCCATGTTATCCCGCGGCGGGTCGGCGATGCTGCGACTCCACAGGGCTTCTGTGATGCCCAGCAGCTCGCGCACACGAGCGGAGATGGCCTGTAGAGGGGAGGGTGGGGGGAAGGGGGAGTCCTGTGTGAGTCCTTTGATAGAGCTCACGCTGTATCTTTACTTTTGTTCAGTCGTGCCGAGAGTTGCGGCAATCTCGACATTTGAGATAAGGGTTTAGGGGAAGATGAAGTGTGCGTACGCCTGCTTCACCTTGATGTTTCCACAGCGAACTCATTTAGTTGTCATCTCAGAGAACGATAAAGGCGAAAAAAACCCCAACACAAATAGGACGTATGGGATGCTCCTTCCCTCCTTCTCACGGGATTATTTCTGGATGCCTCACTCTTCAATGTAAGCACTAGTTCTGTTTGAGATATATAATTGAGTTGGCACCAGCATCGCTCTTTGATTCGGCGCCTCCTCTACCTACACGCTGCCCACTCGAGTGCCGTCATCCATTTGAATGTAGCGCGCTGGACACTTCATTAGGCACACTTGCAACCTCCATTCACCTCTCAGCTGTGCCAAGAGAGCGATGCACGTGCTATGTTATACTGCATTTCCTCAAATAGTGACTATCCTCAGCTCTGTTAAACACCGCACCTCGAATAGACGCCATCTTTACTCACAGGAACAAAACAAGCGGCCCAACGGGGCATCTGTAATCACCTAAAAAGTACATGTTTGGTTTTGATGAAAACAATGTCTTAACCTCAGCTCTAATGGATGCCACACCTCAAATAGACGACACCTTTTTACTCACAAGAACAAAACAAGCGGTGCAACTGGCCGTCTGTAATCACCTAAGATCATGTTTGGTTTTGATTAAAACAATGTCAGACGTACTAGTGCATTTTCTTCAAATAGAGACCTCTGCTCTAATGGATGCCGCACCTCAAATAGACGCCACCTTTTTACTCCCAAGAACAAAACAAGTGGTCAAACTTGGTGCCTGTAATTACTTACAAAGATAATAAGGCTCAGTTTTAATCAAAACAATGTCAGAACTGTTACTGTAGTTCCTCAAATAGTGACCTCAGCTCTACTAGGCACCACACCTCAAATAGACGCCACCTTTTTACTCTCAAGAACAAAACAAGTGGCACCACAAGTGCCTGTAATTACTCACAAATATATTGTAATGTTCTGTTTTGATGCAAATATTATTATTAGTGTATTTTCTTCAAATAGTGACCTCAACTCCAATGAATGCCGCACCTCAAATAGATGGCACCCTTTTACACTTAAGAACAAAAAAAGTGGGGCAACTTGGTGTCTATAATTACAAAGATAATAATGCTCAGTTTTAATGAAGACAAGGTCAAAAGTGTTACTGTATTTCCTCAAATAGTGACCTCTGCTGTTTTAGGCACCACACCTCAAACAGACGCCGCCTTTTTACTCTCAAGAATTAAACAAGTGGCACCACTTGGTGTCTGTGATCAAAAGATAATAATGTTCACTTTTGATGAAAACAATGTTAGAAGTAGTAGTGTTCCCTCAAATAGTGACCTCAGCTCTATTAGAAGTCACACCTCAAATAGATGCCACTTTTTACTCTCAAGAACAAAAGTGGTGCAACTAGATGTTTAGAATTACTAATGAAGAGGATAATGTTCAGTTTTGATGAAAACAATGTCAGAAGTGTTACGGTATTTCCTCAAATAGTGACCTCAGCTCTATGAGACGCCACATCAAATAGATGCCACCTTTATGCTCTCAAGAACAAAACAAGTGGTGCAAGGTGTCTGTCTTACAAAGACAATAATGTTCACTTTATGATGGAAACAATGTCAGACGTATTAGTGTATTTTGTGGCCTCAGCTGTAATGGAGGCCGCACCGCAAATAGACACCACTTTTCTACTCTCAAGAATAAAACAAGTGGTGTTTGGAATTTCTTGCAAAGATAGGTTTTGATGAAAAAAATGTCAGAAGTGTTGTTGTATTCTTTCAAATACAGCAGTGACCTCAGCTCTATTAGATGCCACACCTCAGATAGATGCCACCTTTTTACTCTCAAGAACAAAGCAAAAGGGGGAAGGTGTCTAAAAACAGACAATAATGTTCACTTTTGATGAAAACAATTTCAGAAGTATACTGTATTTTCTTCAAATAGTGACCTCAGCTCTAATGGAGGCCGCACCTCACATACTCTCAAGAACAAAGCAAGTGGCGCAGCTAGGTGTCGGTAATTACTTATGAATATAGTAATTTTTTGTTTCCATTAAAATGTCAAAGGTATTACTGTATTTTTTTTAAATAGCTTGAATAGAGGCCGCACCTCAAATAGACTACTTTTTTTTTTTTTACAAGCGGTGCCACTTGGCATCTGTTAATGTGATACCGCCATGTATCATGTAGACATTTTTAACATGACAATCAGTGCCTTCAAAGCACAGAGCATCTGTAAAGCTGGAATGTACTGTATATTACATACTTATTTGTGGAAAATTTGCAAAAATATGATCAAGTAATGCGTACACCAAATAGACGGCTGTCACTTTCTGCGGTTGACTAAACAAGGGCCACTGTATGAGGACACATGTTTATTCATGTGGTTGTAGTTGGTGGTGTCAAACTTTTGGTAACCTTGTTTAGATCCATGAGCGATGCAGTTCATCAAAATGTTATCCATTGTGTAGGTGTAACCTAATTATGTGTGTGAGTCATCTGCTTTAATGTGTGCATTGTCAACTGTTCATTCAAATGAAGGCACAGCTAAAGAACAAGTGTTGGAAAAGCAGATGGCCACACTTGGTAATGCGCCACACAGCTTCTTTAAAACTTCTTTCATCTTAGATTTGGAACGGTGATCGTTTCTGAACAAAGGAGACTCAAACTGAGCGCATCCTTCTGTTTTTGTTTTTGTTTTACTACCTGCATGTCTTTAAAATCTGTGATTCCAAGTCTTGGCATGTGGACACAATCCACAAAAATCAGCTTCCTGCCGGTGACGCAGTTCTCAACGAAACATGGCTGCCATAAAACATAATTTCAATTACCATAGTCGTGATCATATTTGTACTGTATTGTTTGTCTCTGCATAACTATTACAATGTAAACCTACTTTATACTGTGGAAATCCTATAGACTCAATCCATCTTGCAACCTCCTCAGAAGTCCATTTCAGGAAGTCCATGTTTCCTGTATCCATGTTGCCATGGAAACTGGCACTTGGCCGCTCAATGTTCCTCCGTGCTTCTTTCAGTGATAAAAAAAAAAACAGTTTTAGTGGTAAAAATAGATTTTCAAAAATCCCCACTGGACTAGTTTGACGTTGCTGTACGACCTCGCAACATTTTTTGACGCGTTCATTTAGGAAAGGTTTGAACTAGAGAAGTTCTGCTCGCGTCTGTGACAACAACCAATGAGCTGCTTGGAACACAGGGCGGCTGCTGAATACCGTTTGTGATTGGCCTTTACGTTGGCTGCCCCGCCTTCAAAGGAGAGACTAGACCAATGTCGCGCTTGACAGGTTTTACTGATTAAAAAATCACGTGGAGCTACGCTTGCCTCTAACTTTTGAGCGCTCTAAGGTTTATAGATCGCAGCCTCAAAGCCCCGCCCACCCGTCCCTAGTATTTCTGCCAGCGGAAGTTCGTACAGGTTTCTACGGTCTCTGGTGAGTCGGTTCAAGGGCTCCGGGGCTAACAAAAAAGACACCTGACTTTAACACAATGGCAGCAATACTCCGGTCCGTCCTGAACAACAAGGTAACGCAGACACTGGAGCGTTAAAATTGTTACAATTCTGGGCTAGGCGGTTGACGCTAGCGACCGACGTGGCTAGCTTAGCTTGGCATGCGCTGCTGGTACTTTGCTAATACTTGTGTAACACTAGTTAGGTCGCTTAAATCCGGGTTTATTTACAATGCATAATCTAACGCCAACTGTGGTGGCCGCCGTGTAAAGTAAAATTTATGTTTGATTCCTTGCAGAACCCGCTGCAGCTGAGCCGTATGTGTTACTCCTCTGTGGTAAGAGCGCTCACTGTGCAGCTTTTGTAAGTCATACACGTGAACGTCACACTGGACGTCAACGTGAGAGGCCATCACGTCACGTTACATGTTGCTACACTTCAATAACGCACTTTTCCCACAACATGAGAAATATCGTGACATATTAAGATTTATTTTATGGAGTGAGCTTGGTTGAAACCAATGTGTCGTTCCTGTCTTGGAAACTGCAGTCAAATGTTTATTTTCTGAGCTACTTGTTTAGGGTTACTTGTACTTGATCCCTATAGTCAATCACAAGACACAGACATTTATTTAAGTCATATTGTGTGCATTATATATACACCATACACACCTATGGACAATTTAGTGTCTCTGATAAACTTAAAATGCTTGTGTTTTTTTGGGTCGTAGGTGGAAGAGTACTTGGAGAAAATCCAGGCATGCACACATGCTTGAGGAGAACATGCAAACTCCACGCAGCGATGCGACAAATAATGTTGCACTTTTCTTATCCAAACCAAAAAAGCTGTTTTACCTGTCCATACAGAAACAGTGCAACTGGAGTTTTTCCAAAGCTCCATTTTTAAAAACAAAAATGTATATTTGCATGTGGACAAGAGGTGAAAATGCATAGACAAATACAAGTTTTTAAAATATCTACTTGCGAGGACATGGCCCTCACTTTGAACACATTGCACACAAATTGTGCTTTGACAGCAGTTAGTATGATCCATTTCAACCCACAATGAGAAACCTAATGAATACATTTGTAGCTGTACTATCTTTGTAACTTGTATTTTTACAAGACTGTGTGCATTACATGGTGTGACTGTACATGGTGTGACTGTGACATTGCAGCCCTCCACCAAGCTCTTCATCGACGGCAAGTTTGTGGAGTCCAACAGCTCCGAATGGCTCGACATTCACAACCCCGTGAGTATTTATAGACGCTGTGTGGCCTGTCTGATAATAACCGAGTTTGTTTATGTGTTCCCTAAAAATGAATATTTGAGATCGATTGCCCACGATAAACGATCACAAAAAAAGGCATCTGAGGCTGTGCGAGTTTCATTCTGGCTGTAGTTCAAGCGGTGATGTTTCCAGCAAGGTTATGATAGCTCGTAAAGACAGCCGAATGCAAACAGACACATTTACAACATTGTAAAAGGATAAAAACATGCATTTTGCCATCGACGTGAATGCATTAGAGCACATGTCGTAATCTCAAGTAATGACTGCTCCTCGTCAGCGTGTCTGTCTGTTCTCCGTCTGCCCCTCAGGCCACTAATGAGGTGGTGGGCCGCGTTCCTAAAGCCACCCAGACCGAGATGCTGGCGGCCGTGGATTCCTGTTCCAAAGCCTTCCGGTTCTGGTCCGAGACCTCCATCCTGAGCCGGCAGCAGATCTTCCTGCGCTACCAGCAACTCATCAAGGACAACATTGTAAGACTTATTTCACATCAGTTTACTGCAGGAACTCTACTCTTCTGTTGTTATATATCCTCTACTCTTTTTAGAAAGAGCTGGCCAAGATGATCACGCTGGAGCAAGGCAAGACTCTTGCAGACGCTGAAGGCGACGTATTCAGAGGACTGCGTAAGTGACATTGATTGCTTCTTTTTTTTTAGCCTTACAAAAATAAATATATTGTACATTGAACCAACACTGGATAGAGCAAACAAAAATATACATACAAATACAGTAGCTATAAAGAAGAAAATGGAAATTCTAAAACTAGCTTGAAAAAGAGTTGGAAGAAGACAAACTTATTCACTCCCACCTTCTATTCATACATAAATTATATGGTTGCTATTATAACTTAAATAATAACAAATAAAATGGTGGACTAGATTTTATATAGCACTTTTCAAGGTATCTTAAAGCACTTCACAATGAAGTGAACCCATTATTCATTCACTCCTCAGTCACACACTGGTGGTGGTAATCTACATCTGTAGCACAGCTGCCCTGGGGTAGTCTGACAGAAACGTGGCTGCCAATTCACGCCTACAGCCTCTCCGACCACCACCAAACATTCATTCCCATTCATATGACAGTGTGGGCAGCACTGGCGGCAAGGTGGGTCAGTGTTGCCCAAGGACACAACAACACTGACTGGGGGGAGGGAGCGAGGATCGAACTTCCAACTTCGTTTCTGGGCAACCTGCTCTACCACTTGGTTCAGTTTTATTTGAACATACATGCAGGTTGCAATGGAATACATCTCATCAATCATTTCACAGTTCCACATGTCCAAATGGAGTAGGAAGAAGCAAAGCTTATTTAATCCTACCCCCCCATCCGTTCCACATCTTGTACAGTTCATATTATTCACTTCCTGCATTACATATAATATTATTCCATATAATAACCCATGTAGTAGTAATAAATAAATAATAATAAATAAAACAATCATGACAGAACAATAAATATAATAATCAATATACGGTAATCATAAATAAATAAGATGAAGGCAAGCGTAATAAAGCAAGTTCAAGCCTTCTGCCTTGTGTTTAGCAAACATCAACTGCTTGTATTGTTTATTGAATTTGCTCATCTCTGTACTTTGTTTGAGTTCCTTACTCAATCCATTCCATAATTTAATTGGGCATACTGAAATGCTGTGGGTTTTCACTGTTGTTCTGGCATAGAAGTGTTTTAAGTTTAATTTTCCTCTAAGATCATATTTCTCCTCGCTTATAGAGAAATACTGTATGACGTTTTGGGCAACAAGTTATTAACTTTATGCATTATTTTGGCAGTTTGAAAATGTAGTAAATCAGCAAACTTTAGTATCTGTGATTTTAAAAATAAAGGCTTTGTATCTTCTCTATAGGAATTATCCTCACCCATTTTTTTTTGCAGTACATTGAGTGAGTGAAGATTGCTTTTATAATGATTGCCCCATATCTCCACACAATAAGTTAGATATGGTCATACCAAAGAACAGTAAAGAGTGTGGACTGATTTTTGATCAAAACAAATTTTGCTTTATTCAATATTGAAGTATTTCTCGCCACCTTTTGTTGTATATTTTTGTCCCACACGTGGTGCAGCAAGTGATTGTGTCAAAGCGCTAGCTTCTGGGCTCTGTTGGTCAAGGGCTGGGTTGCATTGTGGAAGGTTTTTTACAGCTTTCAGCGCGGCATTACGGAAGTGAGGCTCACTCTCGCTCGCCTGCTCGGCAGATTCTTCACATTTTGTTGATGGCTTGTATTTAATTGCCGAAAAATGTATGACGCAAGAAACACTTATATGCACACCCTTACTCCCTTACAGGGAGCGTCAATAGAAGCGCTCTGTAATTAAGGGTGCAGACAAGTTCGAACATTTGCGTAGGTTCATCTGACAAATCTTGTCAAATGTACACTGCGCCCACAATTCGTAGGCAATTTTCATTATTGAAGATTAGTTTTATTACTGAAGAATAACAGTGCTCTTGGTCAATCCAAAATGTTAATAAACCTCAAACTTGAATATTTAAGGAGCCCTTACCAGTACCCCACCTCCACCTTGCTGCCATCTGAGTTGGAGTGGAGCTCTCTGCCCGTTGCTGATGCATCCATCTGGTCCATCAAGAGTCACTCATCTCATCAGCCTATAAAACTTTGGAAAAATGTGTCTGCAGATATTTCTCAGCCAAGTCGTAGCCCTTCAGCTTGTGTGTCTTGTTCAGTGGTGGTGGGGTTTCAGCCTTTCTTACCTTGGCCATGTCTCTTGAGCGCTGAACACCATCTACCGTACTTCTGGACACTCCAGGTAGATTACAGGTCTGGAATATGACGGCACCAGAGGATTGATTTTTCTGAAATATTTGGCGGTTCATTTGCATGTTTTTCTCTCCACACGTTTATTGCAACCCTTTTGTCCACTTGCAACAAAACATTTAATGGTGCTGTGGTCACGTCCTGATGTCTTGGCAATTTCAAGAGTGCTGCATCCCTGTGAAAGATGTTTTACAGTTCTTGACTTTTCAGAGTCCGTTAAGTCTCTTCTGGACCATTTTGCCAGAGGAAAAGAAGCTGCCTAATAATTGTGCACACCTCGTAAAAGTCGTTGATCTCCTCAGGCCACACCCTCCCTCAGTACACACATGCACATGACCTTGTATGCTTAAACCCAATAGGCATTCAAGTTTATTCAGCTTGGGCTTGGAAACACAAATGACGACCTGGTCAAAACACTGCCTTGCCTAATAATTGTGCACAGTATGGAATTACTGCAGCTTCTGTTTGGACATCAACAAGTCGCAAGCAGCTGTTTAACTCCTGGGGAAAAAACAGCCACACGTCACAAATGGCAATATATTGAGGCTGGCAAAATCAATTTTCATTTATTGTGTGATTGATTAATTGATTTTTCCAAACAAGAAATCTTGCCACATTTGCCACATTTGCAAAAAAAAAAAAACACAGAATTTCAATGTGTGCCCTCATGGAAACTCTAATGAAGCCGCTTTAATTTCAACACATTTGAAGGAAGTCCGTGGTGGAAAAAGCACAATCACAACAGCTAGGATTAATACAGAAGTAGTTACTTTTAAATGTGTCATACTAGTAAAGAAATAATAAAACAAAAAATACAGATTACCAGTAGCAGGTGGATTAGACAATTGTTATCCAATCAAATGCAGTCAAATGGTTGACTGAAATGTATGGAAAAATACAAGTGACTTTTTAAAGAATCTCCCACAGTAACACTTTTCTTCACTACCTCGTGAAAATCCAGCCAGGTTATTTATTATTTTTCTGGATTGATGCCTTTCCAGTAAAGACGAGCAAACAGAACAGCGGCGTCTCCAGCGTGGTCCCAGGGAGGTTTTTATGTGCGTCTTTGGGATTGATCGCTGCTGGCCAGCAGCTAGTTAATGGGCCGCGATAAAAACACAATTTCACCCTCGCTCTGTGTTTCTGATGACAAGAACAGAAAGCCTGCTGGTGACGCCAGCTATATCGTGTGCTTGTCTGCTGTGGGGCACCACTGGCTATAGTCTGGGTGGGGTGACTCGGCAACTTACGAGTCAAATTCAAGGAAATCCAAAATACTTTCATTTATATGATGTTTTTATACATGTTGTGTGTTAAAGATGATCAAATCAGTCCATTGTAGGCCAATATATGCTAAGCCAAAGGTGTCCAACTCTTTTTCACTGTGGGCCACGTCACAGTTCTAGTTACCCTCAGAGGGTCACCTGTAACTATGAAAGCATATTCATGTATCATAGTCTCATAATATTATGCCACATTTGATCATCATTTTCATTTCATGTTGTTTTACCAACAAACTTGCATTGAAAGAAGTCAAAGTGCCAATCACAAATTTCAGTATATTATAATAATAATAATAATAATAATAATAAATACTAATTATAATAAAAAATAAATAATGATGATGATAATTATTGTATTAATTATTCTTCAATAAATACTAAAAAAGTAATATTTGGGTTCTGGCAACATAACAATTATATAAAAAAATAACTTAAGTTTTAAAAATAATAAAGTAATAAAAGTTTTAAAAATAATAAAGTAATAAAGTAAAATATATGCAAATATTATGAAAAATAATAATATAAAATAAGTGGGGTTTTTTTATATTGTTTAATAAAATGGCCACCAGGATGCACTTTGGACACTACTGACTTATTGGATCAAACTTTTAATAATAAACAGCGCAGTTTAATTATTATTAATAATGTTTAATAACAGCGCCACCCTGCGGTGTATTTGCCGATATAAATGATAGCACAGGAAGCACAGTAGGGTTGCTTGTTTTCACCCTTTTAGTGTACAGCGGGTCAGGAGTAGAAGAGTTGCATCATGGGTCTCCTAGGTTTTTCACAGGCCCATGCATGCTGTTTCTAATAAGGGTGTCACAAGATCTCACAAGATTAAAACTTTACAAGATTTATCGTTGAGGAAAATGTGTCTCGTGGGCACTGGGGCCTTGGATGATAATAAATTAATGAATCACACAATACATGAAAATGATGTGGATAATCAATATATTTCCATGTGCATGCTTGTCTGTTTTCCTCGTCTCTCGCACCAAACAGCCAGGAAGAGGATTCACTCTGTGCATTGCCTTCAGCGCCTTGGCACGTTTGTTCCATAGAACAACAGCATGTACGGAGTGAGCCGTTTTGTCAGTCATGCAGTCTTTTTGTCTCGGTGGGTGGAGGCGGGGCCGCTAGCATACACAGAGGGTGCAATGTAGTGGAAATGATATTAGTAGATTCCAATATATTGTCATTTTTTTAATTGTGCTTTTCTTAAAAGTAATGTTAAAATCTAGTCTTGTCTTGTTCTCAAAGACCCAATCTTGTGCATCATCTTGTCTTGTGACACCCCAATCTTGTGTATCATCTCGTCTTGTGACACCCCAATCTTGTGTATCATCTCGTCTTGTGACACCCCAATCTTGTGCATCATCTTGTCTTGTGACACCCCAATCTTGTGCATCATCTCATCTTGTGACACCCCAATCTTGTGCATCATCTTGTCTTGTGACACCCCTAGTTTCTAATATTTTTATACACTTTTGTGTAGATAACTAAGGTAACCAAAATAGTATAAACTACAAACCACAATAGCAAGCACCTGTTGAATGACTACCACTGAGAAAAAGAGTGTTATGTTTGTAAAAGCAGGATTTTGTCATTTGATGAAGCAAGTCAACCTGCAAATGTGATTGATTTTTTTTTTGTTTATTTCAATCCAAAATGGGATGAGTTGTCTATTTTGCCTGTATTGCTGTGCCAAGTTCCAAATGACATTCCAATTAAGATGGCAGAGGGTGTTAAATGTATTTAGCGCCAGCGTTCCTTCCCGTGTAGCACTTTGGCAACAATTATGCCCCTCCCTTACGCTCCTCCACTGTGGCGGCGGCGTCAGCGCGCCAATCCTGTCGAGGAATGAAGTGCAGCGGCGTCCGTTGCAAATAACAGCACATCAATCCGTGTTATTAGTGCCAGATGCTGCGCCAAAGTGTGGCTTTGTTCAGCTCGCGGCGGTCAAATAACGGTTATCAGCAGCCAGACAGGCGAGGCGCACAGGTGTGCTGCCAGCGCGGGGATTTACTGGCGCACAGTCGCCACCGCCGTCAACTTTTCACAAGTTGCTGAAAGGGAATCGACAGCTCACATGCTCGCTGCTGCACCGAGAGAGCAGAATGCATTGTTATGCAAACATCTTGCATACACAATGTGCATCAGGCAGGCAGGTTGTATTATTGAACTACTACTCGTGCTCTTTGTTCGGCTTTTTTAAAAATGTATTTAATTACTGTCCCCGCCCCCCGCAGAGGTGGTGGAGCACGCCTGCAGCATCACGTCACTCATGCTGGGCGAGACGCTGCCGTCCATCACCAAGGACATGGACACGTACACCTACCGGCTGCCCATCGGTGTGTGCGCCGGCATCGCCCCCTTCAACTTCCCGGCCATGATCCCGCTGTGGATGTTCCCCATCGGCATGGTGTGCGGCAACACCTACCTGATGAAGCCCTCGGAGCGTGTGCCTGGATGCACCATGCTGCTGGCCAAAATGCTGCAGGATGCTGGGGCGCCCGACGGCACGCTCAACATCATCCACGGGCAGCACGCTGGCACGTCCGCAATCTTCCAGCTAACATCTTCCTGGAAAAACATCAAAAGTTTGAGTGTTTTTTAATTTATCTCTTTATTTGTACATAGCGGTGAACTTCATCTGCGACCACCCTGCCATCAAAGCCATCAGCTTTGTGGGCTCCAACCAGGCAGGAGAGTACATCTACGAGAGGGGCTCCAAGAACGGCAAGAGGGTGCAGTCCAACATGGTAATACAATGCCCAAATATCACTCTACCACCATTTTACACAATACACTTGGTTACTCTGCCATGGTGGTTTTCTCTGCAATGGCTTTTAAAGATATTAATCTCTGTAAAAAAAAAAATTAAAATAAATTAAAAGTTTTTGTAATATTATGATTTTATTCCCATAAGTTTTTGACTTTTTTCCCTATATTATTACGTTTTATTAACCTAATTTTGCAAAAATTACATTTAAGATTGTTTGTTTCTCATAATATGACTTTTTTTTTTTTTTTAAAAAGCATATTTTCTTTAATATTTTAGTGGTATTCTACTAAAATAGTTTTATTTTTTGTCATAATATTATGAGTTTAATCTTATAAAATTGCGACTTTTTTCCTCGTTAGAATACAACTTTTTTGTCAGTATTTCTGTTTTTTTTTTCTCCACAACTACTTCCACTTTGTTCTTGTAAATTTCCCTCTCGTATTTATGACTATTTTCAGATTTTAACTTTATTCTCATAACATTTGAACTTTTTCCGCAACTTAATTTTCCAAAAAGTAAAACTTTATTTGTTGTTTTGCTTGTTTCTCCTATTTTGACTTTTAAAAGAAAACTTCTTTTGTCTTTAATATTTCAACTTTATGCAACTGAAATGTTATTTTTCCTCATAAAATTACAACATTTTCTCGTGAGATTCCAACTTTTTTCTCTTAATGTTTTGACTTTATTCTTGTCAAATTTCTGTTGATTTTTCCAGTTTTGCTATTTTATTTTTTGGTTTTCTTGTTAAATTATATGCCGCGGGCCAATAGAGAAGAAAAAAACACAAAAAAAACAGCTGTGGGCCGCAAATGGCCCGAGCCCTGATTTTAGACACCCCTGCTGTACATCCTATAATTTGATATCATAATGAGGATAAATTTTAGTTTAATTATATTAATTTAGACATAATTATTCATGGTTGCATTAATTATACAGTGTAGTATATATTTTGTCTATGATATAATACAATATAACACTTGGTTTAGTTTATTTGAACATGAAGGTTCCAATGGAATACATGTCATGAATCATTCTTTGACAGATACACGTGTCCAAAAGGAGTAGGAAGAAGCAAAGCTTATTTAATCCTACCCCCATCTATTCCACATCTATTACAACACTTGTTATTCACTTCCTGCGTTCCATGTCATGTTTTCTATGGTAATCAGGATAATAGATAATAGATGACAGTAAGACCAAAAAAAAAAAAGAATATATAAGTTAAAAATGAATAAAGAAAGAATTTTTTTCTTTTTTTTTTTTTTTCTTTTTTCTTTTCCCTTCCCCCTTTCTTCTCTTTTCTTTTTCTCCTCCCCTTTCCTTAAAAAAACCAAAGCAAAATAAATAAATAAATAAAAAATATACATTTTAATATTTTGTGGCTTTATGGTTGAAATATAGTTTTTAAAACTTGAATGAAAAATAGCAACCAGCCCTTGCACATTCTTGAATTTAATGTTTAAAAAGCCTTGGCGGAGGTCTGTTCTTATGTTTAGCCTTTTATGATCTTGGCAATGTCACATGACTTTATTCTGCATTGCAGGGCGCCAAGAATCACGGCGTGGTGATGCCCGATGCCAACAAAGAGAACACCATCAACCAGTTGGTGGGCGCCGCCTTCGGAGCGGCTGGCCAGCGCTGCATGGCGCTGTCCACCGCCATCTTTGTGGGCGAGTCTCGCGAGTGGCTGCCCGAGCTGGTGGAGCGCTCCAAATCGCTGCGCGTCAACGCAGGTGATTACCGTCACTCGCTGAGAGCCGGGACGGCGGCGCTTCAGCTCAGCAAAACAATGTGTCTTTCTGCGAAGGTGATCAGCCTGGCGCCGACGTGGGACCCCTGATCTCTCCTGAGGCCAAGAACCGGGTGGAGTCTCTGATCCAGAGCGGCGTGAAGGAGGGGGCCAAGCTGCTGCTGGACGGGAGGAACGTCAACGTCAAAGGATATGAAAACGGCAACTTTGTGGGACCCACCATCTTGGGCGGCGTGACGGTAAGCTGAGGGCCAACATGGCCGCTCGTCCAGTCTAATAACTGATGGGCTTTGTGTTGTTTAATGCCGTTTTTACATAGTGGATACAGTGGAACCTGCTTGAGTCAGTGCCGTTTATGGTGACCAACTCGTCTAGCCCTGGTCCACCGTGTTCTTATTACCATAAAGTGCCTGCTTAAGTCGACGCCTACAAACATGGCTGACCGCTTTTTGGGTCCGTTTGTGTTGTAGTATTTTCACCTTCACCATACCAGTTGATTTAACGTCTCAATGCACATTTTGCTGTTTTTTTTTTTTTACAATTCATGCCGTCTCATTCTCTCTTCCTCCAGACAAACATGACTTGCTACAAGGAGGAGATCTTCGGGCCGGTGCTGGTGGTCCTGGAGGCAGACAGTCTCGATGAGGCCATAGCGCTGATCAACAGCAACCCCTACGGAAACGGCACCGCCATCTTCACGTCCAATGGCGCCACGGCGCGCCGATACACACATGAGGTGGACGTGGGCCAGGTGAGACTGTGGCAACACATTTTGTTCTCAGTTTACAATGAAAAGTGCTGCAGTTGTACCTGCCTTGACAATACAATCATACCTCATTTATTGCGGTTAATTGGTTCCAGGCCCAACCGCGAAAAGTGAATTTCCGCAAAGTAGCATTCAATATTAAAAACAGAATCTTTTGGCAGTTCGAGCATAGAGAACATGTTTATGACTTTCTACTGTAAATGAGAGTTTTAACATTATTAGAGCCCTGTGGACATGAAATAACACCCCATAGTCACCTTTACACTCATTATTCTTTATTTATAACACATTGCACAGGGTATGGGATCACTGCAGGGACGTAAGACAGGCAGCGCTAGCATAGCAAGCTACCACGCTAACTAGTTAGCCTCTCCAATTTACTTATTCTCAACTTAAAGGAATTTTGCCCACCATTCACAATCGTTATGTGGGACATGAACACACGTCCTTCCCTTCTCTGTGTATTCTAGAGATATAAAAACAGCTAAAAAGAGGCAGCTAAGAATGCAATGGGACACACCTATTCCGTCTATAAAGCCGTCTGAAAAAACCTCAAACGCTCCATTTCCATAATGTGACCTGCATATTAACCAAGCTACAGCGACGTTGGTGTTGTTAATAATAATAATAATGATAATATTATTATTATTATTGTTAACATTGTTACACCTAAGAACTACCTTAGCGGTGTAGTGACACCTCGCCACACCTACCACATACTGGCCAGCCAGCGACTAGCTTCGCCACACACTAGCGAAAGGTAACGCTCCATATTGGAGCTGCCGCCACTGCTGCTGTGTTTTTGTTTTTGAGGCTCGTGTAGCGTTCCTTTCTATGTTGCTATGTGAAATCAATGCACCCAGGAGGAGGAGGTTCCCACAATACTACAAGTATGACATGTTATGATGAATGTACCTGTTATTACATGATCACAGCATGGATGGAAAACCACTAAACCTTCTTGGAGGTTTTTGGAGGTGTTTTCATAGGCGGAATAGGTGTGTCCCATTACATGCATTCATTATCTGCCTCTGTTTAGCTGTTTTTATATATTTTAGAATGCACGTGTGTTCATGTCTCACATAAGGATTGTGGACGATGGGCAAAATAAATTTTAAAAAAGTGCACTTTTCCTTTAAGAAAGTCTTTCAAACAGAGTGAGGAAGGACAAAGGAGACAAAAACTTGCCCCTTCCACACAGAATGAGAGGAGAAACCCCCCCCCTTCCCAGTCTATCTCAGCCTAGGCATGTGGGCTGGGTTCTGCTGGCTCAGTAGCCAATGTCCATGCAGTGTGAAAGGTCATGTAATCTAATAACATTACTGATGCCTAGTAACCACAATACTACATATAACTTGTCTTTCAGTATTTAGTGACTAATAGGCCATAGTCAACCATGACATAATTTATTCATTTTTTAAATGGCCATACAGTATAGTGAGGGAGCGATATAGCGAGGGTGACGGTAAGGTGTATTTATGTGCTTGTGCAGATTGGCGTGAACGTCCCCATCCCAGTCCCCCTGCCCATGTTTTCTTTCACGGGCTCCCGGGGTTCCTTCAGAGGAGACACCAACTTCTACGGCAAGCAGGTCAGAAAGCTTTTTTTAAAAATTAAAAAAAAAAAAAACATTAAAAAGCTAGTCTGCTGTGTAGTTTTCAACAGAGTAGCTCACAGTGTTGTGTTTTTTTCCGTGTAGGGCATCCAGTTCTACACCCAGATCAAGACCGTCACGTCACAGTGGAAGGCCGAGGACGCCACCCTGACAAGCCCTGCCGTCACCATGCCAACCATGGGACGCTAAGCTTCACACTTTACCATCAGTGACTTTTAACATGCCTTAAAACATGACTCATTTAAGAGGGATGGAGAAAGGTTTTGTGTTTTTTTTTTTTGTTTTGTTTTTTTTTAAACAAAGTTTATTAGTTGCTGAATGTTTAGTCTCCTCCTCCTATGGAGAAAATTGACCCGCTGTTGTCGGTCACCACTGATGTTTTGTGTTTTATTCCCCTCATGTCCTGGGTTTAATCCTTGGAATGATCTTATTTGCTCTCACGTTCCTCTAAGCCTGCAGGGAGCAATCAAAAGATCGGGGATTAAAAAAAGGACGTCTTCCGCCACTCTGTTTGAGGGCTACATTTGACATGCATAATGCTGTGGAGGGGAACACTAGAACTGAAACTATGCACTCATCTGTTGTGCTTTATTCATCCATACTGGCTGCTCTGTCAGACTAGGCTTCCTCTTTGTATTGGATGTGATGGTTAAGATTGTCAAGAGCAATAAACTGCAGTGGTTTGCTTGTCTAACTTGTTTTTCTGTTTGGAAATGGGCATTGATCATTTGGTTTTTAAGTGAGAACAGCTCACATTGGCTGTTTGTAGTTGCACAATATCAGAGCAAGTGAAGGCAACACTCCAGTAGCTGTTGCATGCAGTTGGATCATCAAGCCTTGAAAGTGTTTTTCCCAGTAAATAAAGGTTGAACCCTTATTAAAGTTTATCTGATGGGATGAAGAAGCCTCGTAAAAGATACTTATGTGTTTTGTGTTTTATCAAGTAAAAATCCACAAAAAGATGCAATACGGTACTCCTTTTTACATTTTTTTTTTTTACATACATACTTTTTACATACTCTTTAAACAACACTGTACGGGGCTCAATCATAAACGTTTTATATTTACCTGCCAAGTCAGTAATTTTATTATTTTTGGCTTAAAGAAGGGCTAAATGATGTCGTTAGTCGGTTGTATTTTAAAACGACAAGAAACGTGTTGCGTGGCAGCGACGTCACAGCTACGTAACCTTACGCAACATCATGGTGAGCCTACCCAGCGTGTGGTATTCTTGTTGCTTTGACGTACTTTGTTGTGGTGCTTATTCGGTGGAGTTCGTATTGGGGTGAGGAGTCTTTATTGGTTAAATGTCTGGTAAATTTTGCTTGCTCGAGCTCGCTTGCTAGTTTAGCTTGCGTTGTCCAGTTTCGCCAAGTTAGCCAGCAACCCAGCGAGCTAGCTGAAGTTGTTAAAAAAAAACAAAAAACAAAAAAAAAAACAAGCGGACTTTGCTGAGTGATGAAATACGGAACAATAAAACTAAGCAAGCGAACTATGCTGATTGGTGAAATACGGAACAAGTTGTGCTTTTGGTGAGGAAACAAGGTAGTGACTCCGTGTGTTATAATATAACAATATAAACACTACCGACTTTGAACGACATGATTGACTCTCTGCCAGAAAGCGCAGGTGGCTAATTAGCATCACCTGCAATTTCAGCTAGCAGCTTGCAGCATTATTGACTTTATACCGTTATTTACTGAACTGTTTTTTGTTGGACAACCTTTAGCATAGCTAAAGCCATAAGAAGGTATTCATGTGTTCCTTTTCATATTTAGATATAGTCATACATTTTCGCATAGACGTAACGACAATAGACTAGTGGTGTGCGGATCGATACTGAAATTTAGATACCAGCTCTTCACGCTCTAAAATTGAACCTCAAATCAAAATATCGATACTATTGATAATTCAGTCATTTTAGGTAATGTTTGTCAGTTGACAATTGTGAGTGAATCATTTGAATGCTTTTATTACTACAAGTGTGAATGCACCCAAACATAAAAAAAGAAGTGAACTTGTATTGTTGTTTCATACGTCATCTGTATGATGATGGCAGATGTTCCAGCATCGTGGCGTTGCAGTGATTTGAGGTAAGTGATCAAGGGCTTCGCGTTCCTGTCATGACTCAGCAAGCCCAGCCAGTGATCTGATGTTACTCAGAACGTCCAAAAGTGACACCCCGCTAAATAACACCATAGCCTGTTGCCCCCCTACAGCGTGTCACGCTGATATCCCCCAGCACGAGTCACTGAGCTTTAGCCGAGCCCATTCAACTTCTAATGATGTGTCGTCGTCCTCCTCAGAGTGAAGATGAATCTCGTGCTTCTGCTGACGCTCGCTGTTGCAGGAGGTCAGGTTGCCACTTGTGGTGGGGGCTTCAACGGCGTTCTTCCCAGCCTCCACCGCCCGGCCAACCACAGCCACATCTTCTACGCCGTGATGTTTGACGCCGGGAGCACGGGGACCAGAATTCACATCTACACTTTCATCCGCAAGGAGTCAGGTGATCTAGCGGCACCTCATTTAGCTTTAAAAGTTAAACCATTGGTATCGCATCATCATATGTAGAAAGTGTTGCAAGCACGTGTAAAATATTCTTTATTCCCTCACAAATTTGAAGCTTTAAGGCGAGAGTTGAGGTGAATTTGGTACCTGGGCCTACAGTGGGTACTCGATCCACCTCTTAATACCACCACTATCACATCACAATTACACAAACTACCAATAATATACAAAAGCGCAATATAACAATTGGTGTCATAACAGAATTGGGGATGAATAGCATTATTAATAAAGCAAGAAACCCAGTGAACCCTTTATCTTCCCATACGTCGTATCTAAACTCATTTGTTCCTGTTACCCACGCATAATGCTGGACAACTGTTGGAACACGAAGCGCTGCACCGTCCATGTGATGGGGTGTTCAAGCGCACTGCGCAACTCTAACCAATCGGGACAGACTGACGTCGCTGTACGCCTGCTAGCTGGACATGTGAGCTGAATCTGGAATCAGATTGGTTAAAAAAACAGCCCCGTTGCTAATAGTGCTGAGACATGGGCCAGCACTGCTGAATCTGAAGACCCTGGGCGTATTTGTTTGACATGGCAAGATAATAGACTGTCAGGAATAAAATGAACACCATTTCACGGAACAAATGCTAGGATAGAAGGTGAAAATGTAGGTCAGTGCTTCTGATAGTGTTTAGTCCACCTCTGCTGGCCCTGACCGCCAGCCACTGGGTAAAGTTGAACCACTATAATGTGGTTATGTTTGTTTCACATTGCCTGGAACGTTATGTCCAACACTGTTTTCCACATCTGGCAGCTCTAGATCTTAGCTGAACTACCATCTTACCCAGCAAGACCTCCGCCAAGGCTGACTGGATTCTGTCCAGTTAATAATATGCCCAATTGTTATTGAGATTCATGCCTTACTCGCTGAGAAAGTAAGAACGGGCCAAAAATGGAATGCCAGCAAAATAGAAAAATGGATCTGTATAAAAGTCTAATTAAAAAGTTCCTTGGTGGAGGTAATAGTGATATTAATGACTGTACTACCTCTGGTATGGATGTTGTCTTGCAGAGGCGCTGCCCGTGTTGGACAATGAGATGTTCCACTGGGTGAAGCCCGGTTTGTCAGCCCACGCCGACTCTCCCGTGACGGTGAGTTCATTGTCCCGTTGGATCGATGGTATCGACCGATAGGAGGAGGGAAGGTTGGGTGCCTCTCAATGTGTGTGTGGTCTGGGAGCGCGGCCAGCAGTGTGCTCATGAAAGCGGGAAACAGGAAGTGACAGCAGCAAAAAGACAAAAGCAGACCTGCCAACATGGACGTATTATTAGGAATACAGCATTTTTTGTATGTGGCAGCGACGCGGACCATTAAGGCTGTGATTGACATCCCAAATCTGTGAATGACTTCTCCTTCAATTTCTGATCAACATTTGCAATAAGAATGACTTGATTTGTTCCGAAGAACAGCTGAACACAGTGGCTGGAACGAATACAAAAAAGCTGTGTGTGTGTGTGTGTAGGCTGCGCACTCGCTGAGGGAGTTGTTGAAGGTGGCCAAGAGCACGGTGCCTCGTCCGGAATGGAAGAGGACTCCGGTGGTGCTAAGAGCCACAGCTGGACTTAGACTGCTGCCTGCCCCCAAAGCCCAGAGTCTCTTGGACCAGGTGACATGACACCAGCACACATGCATCCCAGTATCACTTCAACAGTCTTTCTTCCTTTCTTAGCAGGTTGGATGATTGCAACTTGCAGCTAATCCAGTATCTCCAGAAAATGTGAAAAATAATCAAGAAGTTGAATATTGTCAACTACTAGCTCACATTCCAATTAGCAAATCAACTGGAAAACTCCCTCATTGATCTCTGAAGGCGGGGGGGTTGGACAAAGTGTACACCCCATGGCGCAGTCTGAAAATACAATCAAACAAGAAAACTAAAAAAAACCAACAGCAAACATGGAAAAAAAAGCAGTAGTTTCACCAGAATAAATATTAGGAGAATGAAATAATAAGAGAGAAAATAGTTGACATATTAAAGACAAATATGTGTTTTTAAAAAGTTGTAATGTTATTATGAGACACAAAACAAGGAATAGAATTGCAAGTTTAGGAAAATAAGGGTAACAGCTAGAAGATGTGGTCATCAAGTCAAAATGTCCTGAGAATAAAACATAAGATTTAAGAAAGTAAAAATATTTGGTTTAGAAAAAAAAGCAATTTAAGGAGAAAAAGTTGATGTGCAGTTTCATTTTTTAAAAACATATTCAATTTGATTAAAAAAAATTGTATTAACTATTTTTGTATGTATATATATATCAATGTTTTCTTATTTTAATTTTAATATATGTAATTATTTTTATATATACAACATCTATTTCCAACATTAAGCATAAATCAATTCATGTTAGATGCAGGCCAACACTTGTTTTTAGCTGATACCACCCGATATCTGATATCAGTATGGGATCGGGACTAGCCAGTGGTCTTTGCCAAGCTTTCAGAAGAAGCCCAAAGATTGTGATTGAATTTGTTGTTTGTGTTGCCATGCGAGTGTGTGTCTGTCAGAGCAAAGTGTAACGACTCAGCCGTAAAAAAGTGAGCCAAGTTAAGAAGCAAAGAGGAGTGTTATCAGTGAGGAGGGATAAATAGTCATGCGTGTCCTTGGGGCGCCTTGGCAGATAAAGCATACTTTATTAATCCTCCTCAAGAGGGAATTAATCAATCCCTTGAAGCGGAGTAGCTGCCATTAAACATTTAAGGCCATTTTTTCACTTCCTCCTCCTCCTGAAGGTCCGACGTGTGTTTGATGAGTCTCCGTTTCTGGTCCCTGACAACAGCGTGAGCATCATGAACGGCACGAGTGAAGGTAACGTGTCACGCTGATGCACCAAGATGGTGATGGAAAGACCCAATACATGATCTTAACTCACTCCTTCACAACCCAATACATGATCTTCACTCACTCCTTCACAACCCAATACATGATCTTCACTCACTCCTTCACAACCCAATACATGATCTTAACTCACTCCTTCACAACCCAATACATGATCTTCACTCACTCCTTCACAACCCAATACATGATCTTCACTCACTCCTTCACAACCCAATACATGATCTTAACTCACTCCTTCACAACCCAATACATGATCTTCACTCACTCCTTCACAACCCAATACATGATCTTCACTCACTCCTTCACATCATCATGTGTTTTCATTTAGGAATCCTGGCGTGGATATCAGTCAACTTTCTGTCAGGTGAGTGGTGTCTCCATGGGGGGTTGATACTGTCAGGTGAGTGGTGTCTCCATGGGGGTTGATACTGTCAGGTGAGTGGTGTCTCCATGGGGGTTGATACTGCCAGGTGAGTGGTGTCTCCATGGGGGGTTGATATTGATATTGTTGGATGTATTGGAAGACCACATGTAAATGAGCGCAGGTGCAAATGTTTCCAGGCCACCTTCATGCTGGGACCAAACAGACGGTGGGAATCCTGGATTTGGGAGGAGGATCCACGCAGATTACCTTCCTGCCACACGTCAAGGTGAGACCAAAGCCCTTCATCACTCTGCAGAGGGGACAGATGGCTGCAGCAGTATAGGACATCATCACGATCCCAACCATCCAGGCTTGATTAACTTACATACACGTGTCAAAATAACCAAACATTTCATCTTTATAATACAACCTAAATAGATATTTTATTCTTTTAATTACATTTGTTAAATGTAATATTTTATTTTATATTATATACTGTTGATATATTTATATTTTCTTTCTTCTGTTTTTTAAAATGTACATTTTAAATTATATATGATCATATTATTTTTTTTTATTCATTCATATTTGTTTTTTAAGTATTTTTTGTAGGAACTATTTTGTATAATGTAATGTATGTTATATTAACACTTAAATTAATACATTAATCTTATTTTAACTGATTGTATTGAATTTAATATATATTTATATATGATCATATATACTTTTATTTTCATCCATCCATCCATCCATTTTCTATACCGCTTCTTCCTCATTAGGGTCGCGGGGGTATGCTGGAGCCTATCCCAGCTGACTTCGGGCGACAGGCGGGGTACACCCTGGACTGGTGGCCAGCCAATGGCAGGGCACATATAGACAAACAACCATTCACACTCACATTCATACCTATGGACAATTTAGAGTCGCCAATTAACCTCACCTGCATGTTTTTGGAATGTGGGAGGAAGCCGGGGTACCCAGAAAACCCCCCCACACACGGGGAGAACATGCAAACTCCACACAGAAATGCCCAGGGGAGAATCGAACCCAGGTCTTCCCGATCTCCAAGCTGCTACTGTGTTGGCCAACATGCTAACCACTAGACCACCGTGCGGCCTCCTTTTATTTTCATTTTTTATTTAATTTGATTTTTGTATGAAATATTTAGTATGTCTATGTTATATTAGTATAGCTCTTTCTAAAGTTAATATATCAATATTTCCTCATTTTAATTGTATTAATTTAAATGTAGTTTTATATGCGATCATAAATACGGTTTTATTTTCCTTTTTTATGTAGTTTGATTTTGGTAAATCATTTTTTGCATTCAATATTTTTGTGTAATGTATGTATATTATATTAATATATCTAATTTAAACTAATATAATACTGTTCTGTTTTCATTTTTTTAAACAATTTGAACTATTTTTTAAAATAATGAATGCTTTTTTTGTAAAAGTTTTTAGTGTAACTCTGAGTAAAAGTACATTGAATTGTCATTACGCTTGTGCTCTGGTGTTGTCGCTGCAGGCAGACGTTGAAAAAGCAGACGAGGTTGGCAGACTGAACATCTTCAACTCCTCCTTTGTGTTGTACACTCGCAGGTTAGCAAAGCCTTGTGCTCTTTGCACAAAGTGAAGGCAATGAAGCCCCAACACCCGAATACCTTCCTTACCGTCCCCTGCAAGTCATTGATAGTCCCATACAGAACAATGGTTTATTACAATATAGAGAGAAATAAATGATCAAAAATGTATAAATGTTTCCCAAAATGGAGGTACTTTTCGGGGATGGAGTGTATAGAAAGTGTTTGTATTGACGGCTCCAAATGTCACTGACTGCAAAGTTGCAGAGAAAAACAAGTTGGAAATGTCAGTTGAATCAGTTCTTGATCAAATGAGTCATGGGGATGTGAATAATAAGCTTCCTTTGTGTCACCGCCGCTCGCCTAACAATCCCTTGTTGTCCTGCAGTTACCTTGGCAACGGGCTGATGGCGGCACGACTTTCCACGCTGGGAGCGCTCGGCGCCCGAGGTACCGTTTTGTGTTGATGCTGCTTAGCGTTCGAGGCTGATCAACAACACGGGAGTCATGCTGACACGCAACACAAAGAAACTCATCCTGTGTGTGCGTCCTCGCTCTGGCAGGGCCGCCGCAGACTGTTTTTAAGAGTCCATGCTTGCCGAAAGAGTTCCAGGACCGGTGGAGCTTTGGGGGGGAGACCTACCATGTGAGCGGAGACCCAGTTGGTGCGTCAGTTGCAAACGTTCATGTAACGTTATCAGTTCATCAGAAACACCAAACATGGCTGGCATCGCTTGCATGTTGGCGTCGTGGCCTGTTGGCGTCGTGACCTGTTGGCGTCGTGGCCTGTTGGCGTCGTGGCCTGTTGGCGTCGTGGCCTGTTGCGTGTGTGCAATTTTGAGGAAACAGCGCCGCTGCTGGTCACAGCCCAGTACTGCATAGACCAGGTGTGTCCTAACTTTGAAAGGATGCCACTTTGATATTTTGTAATAGATATGCTAACGAGTTATATAGAATTTAAGAAGAAAGTGCATCTCAGCGAAAAAGCAGATTTGATATTATTGCTGTTTTTTTCCCAAATTTCTTCTTAAATGATCTCCCTAAATGTTATTTTCCTAATATCAGGACTTTATTCCAATATAACTTTTTCCACAAACTAATTTTCTTAAAATTACAACTTTATTCTTTGTTTCTCATATTATGACTTTTTAAAAAGTTTAAAAATATATATATATTTCGACTCTATTCTATATGAATTTATTTGCTTAAAATAGTTACGTTGTTCTCTTAATATTTAATTTTATTCTTGTGAAATTACAGCTTTTTTTAATTAGTTTTTTAATTTTCCAACAATTTCAACTTTCTTTGTAAATTTTTCTCATAGTGATGATTTTACAGTCAAACCTGTCTTAGCGGCCACCTTTATAGAACGGCCACCTGCCTATAGCAGCCACTGAAAAATCCCCCGCAGCAAATTTACATGTTATAGACCCTGTGTATAGCAGTCACCTGTCCAACGCGGCCAGCGGTCACCCATTTTGTCTCCCTTGGTCATATAGCGGCCAAATTACCAACTCAAGTAGAAGCTTCATGCACGAAAAAGTTTAGTTTTTCAATCAATGAAGCCGTCGTGTGTAGACTTTAATTACTGAGTCCTAGCTCAGTCACAATCATTCACAAGATCCACACAAACTGTCAGTTGTTCCACATGAAGAAGCCGTCTTCTTTTGAGCTTGCTATTTCCTGGTCAAACATGTAACTTTAAAAGCATTTGCACCAAAACATTACCGCAAAGTAGGCTGGGAACAGGACGTGCTCCCAGCGACGCTACAATAAAAAAAAAAAAAACATACGCTAGCATGCATGCGGCAGCGGGAGCAAAACTGAGTTGGGTTGTACTTAATTGAAGTATTTTAGAATGTACTCACGTTATTTCTCATCAATCCTCATCCACAAATCCATCAAAGTCCTCATCTTCTGTATTCGACACAAACAAAGCCGTCTTCTTTTCCGTTCGCTACTAGTCTGTTAACTTGTCAGTGTTATTCAGCTCCGAAGCAAAGAAGGAAACTTCTCCTGTTGCTTCTGCCAACTTTATTTATTGAACGCGGCCACCAGACAGCAGCTCAGAACACACACATCTCTCAGCATCGTCTCTCCTTCCTGCTTGCCCACAAGGCAAAGGTTAAACAAGCCCCACTACATAGCTGTCCAGCCAATGCCTGTAACAAGTGACACCGTTTATTTCCTGGTGTGCACTGGTCAATACTGTAATGCCGCTTGTTGTGGGGAAGGAGAGACTCACGTCGCCGATGCACTTTAATGGCTTTATTAACAGCGGAGAACACTGCAGGACTTTACATCCACGCCAACATAAACACACTTCCCAACTCTCTCCAAACTCACAGCTAGCACTGAGCCTAGCTCTCCTGCTCGGGACGCCCACCGTCACTTCCCGTCACTTCCTGATGAACTAAAGCTGTAAAAAGTAAAATATAAAAAACAAGCGTAAGACATTACTAGCACAGCTTTGTTCTGTGGGTGGTGGATATATTCTATCAGTTATTATTAAGCCTCTAGCTTCCTTTTAGTAAGTAAAAACCTTGGCTATGATTGCACTACATTGTCATGTAGACCTACAAAGTACACTTGGAAGAACAAGAGGTGAATAAATGTATTGCAACTGATGTGAAACTGATGAGGGGTAGGATTAAATAAGCTTTGCTTCTTCCTACTCCTTTTTGGACATGCAAAATTGTGAATGTGATGTGCTACTGTTTGACTCATGCATGTTCAGGATGAATTAAAACCATGAACCATGATAATAACAAGCCTAGTAGTGCTGTACAACTTTTATCCGCAGTCCGCAGTGCCCTCTACTGGTCAACATTATTATTTTTTTCCCCTTTTTTTATTTTTTTTTCCCTCTACTGGTCAACATTCAAACTGGACGCCAACCTGTCTATAGAGGCCACCTGTCTATAGCGGCCACTTTTGCAGACTCCCTCTAGTGGCCGCTATAAACAAGTTTGACTGTATTTCTATAATATTCTGACATTCGAACTTTTTATGCAAACTGTATTCATTTTGGGGCTTTTTTGGTAATATTTTAACTTTATCCTAGTAAAATGACGTTGACATTATTTTCATAAAATTTGTTTTAAAAAATTGTGTTTTAAACTTTTATGCTCGTAAAAAGATGTTGACGTTATGTTTTTTTCATAAAATTACAACTTTAAAAAAAGGTTTTTGTTGTATTTGACTATTATGCTACTAAAGACGGTGACTTCATTTTCATAAAGTAATTTTTAAAAAATTATGTATTTTTTAAAATAACTTACCTTTATGCTACTGAAATTATTTTCATTAAATTTCTTTTTTTTATATTTTTTTAGATTTGAAAATTAAAACTTAAAAAATATTTTTTTTTACTTTACTAAAATATAATTTTCATAAAATTACTTTAAAAAAAATAGAACTTTATGTCACTAAAACATGTTATTTTTAAATTAAAATACTTTTTAGTAATATTTGAACTTGATTACTAAAATGTTTTATTTGTTTTTTGAATATTTTTTTGTAATAGAACTTTATGCTACTAAAAAGATGTTGACGTTATATTTTCATAATATAACTTTTTTTTTTCTTTTTTAGATTACATTTTTCACTTCAAATTTTGACTCTATTCTTGTAAAATTACTGCTGATTTTTGCTGCTGAGTTTTGTTGTAGTCCTTGAAAATGACATTTTCCTTTTGGACCCCCCCAGAATGGACGTCTGATATGCGTGTGTTGTGTGCAGGTGCATCAGGATTCGACGTGTGCTATCAGGACGTGTTGAAGACAGTCAAGGGGATTATTCATCAACCGCAGCAGCTGAGAGACACCACCCATCTTTTCTACGCCTTCTCTTACTACTTTGACCGAGCCTTGGATGCCGGCCTCATTGGTACGTACACACGCATGCTTTACAAAAAGATAGAGAGAGCCAGCAGGATGTTATTAGCCATTCCCATGCAAGATGCAGGCAGCGTGACTCATCTGCACCTGTCTCAGGGGATTTGAGGAGCTGGGGGTGCGTGCTGATTAGAGACATTGCTATTCTGGGCCGGTCCAGGCTGAAAGGCCACCAGCGCTATTATTATCATCACCCACATTTGTGGGGAGTTTTTAATTTTTCTTTTAATTTGTATGAAATGTGAGGTAGAAGCGCTGCAATCAAGCCTTCTTCTTCCGTTGCAGATGAAGTCCAGGGAGGAACGCTGGAGGTCAGCGACTTCACGAGAAGAGCCGAGGAGGGTGAGATGCACATGACACAGCGACGTGCAGTTTCACACGACACCACTTCTTCCTCCTCGTGTGCTCAGTGTGCAAGAAGAGCAGCAGGGAGACTCGCATCAGACCTTTCCTGTGTCTGGACTTGACCTACATCTCCTCTTTGCTCAAGGACGGCTTTGGCTTCAAGGAGAGCACACGACTGCTGGTAAGCCACCACAAAATGACGATTCCTAAAAACCGTCCTTTTGAAGTTGAGCTTTCATGCTTTGTAGCAAATCGCCAGAACTAAATAACAATTCAAGACTCACAGAAACAAAGCAAACACTTTCTTGTTTTTGTAATTTGAGTTCAATAAATACAAAAAGGCATTTTGAGTTATTTGGTTATTGTGACGCTTTGCAGTTGGCCAAGAAAGTGAACAACGTGGAGGCAAGTTGGGCCCTGGGGGCCATGTTGGACCACCTCAACTTCTTGCAAAGTGAGTGTGGCTTTTGTTCCATTCATCACATTTTTTCCACTTACAGGGATGTATTTTACACACACACACTTGATGAATAGGCTTAAGTGCAGGGGGGTGGGGAACCTTTCTGGCTAAGAGAGCCATGAAAGCCACAAACAGCAAATACAACCAAATGTGTTTTTTAAGCAAGACCAACAATTTTAGAATATTAGAAGTCTCTGAATGTATTCTTTGTAATGTTATTCTGAAGCTAACCAATAATAAAATACTTCTTACTGATGCCACCGCATTCAACTAGAAAATGGATGAATTAAAATGCATATTATAGTTTATTATTTTCCAACACGGGGATTTTTTATGTTTTACTTTGTTTGAAATGTCAGCAAAAAAAAAGTTGAATAAATAAATGTTATGGTGTTAAGAAATATGAGATAGATGGAATCATCAAAAAAGCCTCATGTGGCTCCCGAGCCATAGGTTCCCTCCTCCCTTCTCATGATGTCTCCACTGGTAACAAATGCTCACACATTTTTGCTCAGACATTTTTTTTAAACCCGTCTCAGTACTTCTTTGGGAGTATTTTCTTCTTGATTTTGTACAAACGCCGTTCCACAGCCGTCAGAAATAGAAGCATTGGTTGGCAGCTCCTCGGGGCTGATATGTACAAGACTTCTTACAAAGTCACTCATGAAGAAGCTATTTACACTTTGCCCTCTGACACGCTACAGCAGCGCCACCACATCCCCATAGGTGGCGCCCTCTGTCGTCATGGTGACCAGTTCATGTGGCGGAGAGAGGACCACGACGGAATCTGCAGGGCCTGAAATGGAGAACAAGAACCATAGTGGTCATGTGAACACACCCCGGTTAAACAACCACTACTTGTATGTAGCGAAGCACATGTATTTACTTTTTTTATCTTTGACTCAGCATAATTCAACAACATATTACAAACATACATAGTACGTATGACTGTGTACATTTACTGTAATGCAGGGTGTCCTTTATGTCTGGACACACACACACACACACTATACCAAAAACATTTAATTAACATATTACTCATTTATCCACAATAAGTAAAATATGAATAATGTGTATATGGACACACACCTTTGTATTAAATGTTTAAGAAATATTTGTATATTATCTGCATTTGTGTTCAGAAATGAGGGCCACCCTGAAAAAACTATGTAACAAAAATGCACTTTAAAATTTTTTTTTTTTATTAGCTTTTGACAAAAAGCGTGTTATTTATTGAACAGTAAAAATGAATTATCATCCATAATAGTTTCTAGAAATGTCAAGCCTACGTTTAAGCAAAAGGAAAATGTGATTTTAATATGAATGATGAATAAAAAACAAGACCGTGTGGGGGGGGGGGAGTGACTAAGTAGTTTGACGAGTGGCAGAAGGCCGTTACGCCCGAGAGTGAAAAGTTGAAGTCTTTTGTTGAGAAAGTACAATGTCATCAATGACTCAGCGCAAGAAGAGTGTAAACATCGGCGACGCCTACCTGGTGATCTCAGCATGGCGTGATGAAGATTGATGGGTTGCACGCCGGTCGTCAGGGCGACCATCCCGGCCTCGTTGTCGCCATCTGCCTCCAGCAGGCTGCTGTGTGTCAGCGCTTCCCCTGTCACACAGAAAACTGTCATGTCAGACCAGTCCTTCCTTACCCTAACTAACCAAAGCACGAGCCCAGGGGTGAGCAAAGTGCAGCCACTGGCACAATCTAAATATAAGCACTAAAAAAAAAAACCAACAAAAATTGAAAACAGTAATTTTACAAGAATAAAGTCATATTAAGAGAAAAAAGTTGTAGTCTAACAAAAAGTTGTAATTTTGTGAGAAAAATTGTCACTTTATTCTTGTGAAATTACAGCTTTTTTTCTTTTGCACTTGTTGATTTTAATTTTCCAACTATTTCAACGTTCTTTGTAAATTTTCCTACTGTAATTATGACTTTATATTTTTATGTTGTAACTTTACACAAACTATTCTTTGTTTTGTTTTTTGACTTTGAAAAAAAAAACACTTGTAGTATTTTTACTTTGTTACTAAAATATTATTTTTGCAAAATTGGAACTCTTCATAATTTTGACTTGTAAAATTTTCCAACTATTTAAATAGTTGGAAAATTAAACAAATCAGCAGAAACGGAAAAAAAACAGCAATCATTTTACCAGAATAAAGCCAAAACATGAGAAAAAAGTGTCAATTTTACAAGAACAAACTCAAAACTATGAGAAAAAATTAAGTCACTTTGGTAGCATAAAGCTGAAATAAAATATATTTTTAAAAAAGTCATAATATTAGAAACAAAATAAAAGTTGTAATCTTTGGCAAATTAGGTTGGGGAAAAGTTAGAATTTTATGGAAAAGTCAAATATGAGAATAAAGTCAGTTAAACGAGAAAAAGATTTAAGAAGAAAGAAAAAAACAGCAAAAATGGAGGAAAAAAGAAGAGTGAAGTTGGTATGTTTTTTTGCAGCTAAATGACAAAAGCTGGGATGAAATCTACACAACTACGGTAGTTAGCATACAGCATCTACATGTGTTGCCTTACTAAATATCAACCTTTCCTTTTTCACTGCGTGGCCTCACTGGGAGAAAGCTTGGACACCCCTGGCCTAACTCCTAACTCTTTTTTTTTTTTTTATTTTTTTTTTAGGTAAAAGTATGTGTGGATAGACTACGGTCTTATTTCTTTTTTCAGTTAAGATCACAAGTGGCTGTTAAGTTCATGGGGTACATCAATCATCCATCATCACAACTTACTTGTTTTAGAACAGGGGTGTCAAACTGGTGCCATGGAGGGCCGAGAGACTGCAGGTTTTCTTTCCAGCCAGTCACTAAAGCAGGTGATTTTAATGATCAACACCTTCAGTTTGAGGGAAGGAGCTCATCAATTAAATCACCTGCTGGAGAAACTGCTTGGAGAAAACCTGCAGCGTCTCGGCCCTCCAGGGCACCAGTTTGACACGTGCTTTAAAGTGTCACGTCACAGTCTTGCTCTCTTGTTATCATTCTATACTTGTGCTCGTCTTCAAAACACTAGCTGTGTGTTGAAGTTGTGCAACAGAAACATGTTGGTGGCGTGTAGTTTTAGACAGGGATGCTACCACAGGGGTCTCCAATTGTAGCACACAAGCATGTAGTTCACCAAAGAATATCTGCTTCACCTCTTAGTGTTTGTAGAAGTGTTCTATTCCAACATGACGCCTGTGTTTAATGACAAGTAAGCACACTGAGTGATGTGCTTTGTAAATAAAGTGCCATTTAAATGTTGGCAGTGCCCTCAGCAACTTTGCCGTTAAATTAACAGTTTTGCAATGTTCCTGGTTCATGTTCTGCTAGTTGTTGAAACAGTTAAATAAGTCATTAAAAAATTGCTATTTGTCATTAAAAAAAACTGCAGGCACAGCAGCAGCACGACACAGCGGCGGCAGTTCACCCTCCCATGCAGCCCACCACCACAGCGTCAAAAAAATCCTAAATGAAACCTTGAACAGGCTAAACTAATCTAATTCAAAAACCTAAAACTAGGACTAGTACCTCCTTTTTGTCAGTGGAAAAGCACCAGTAGCAAGTGGAGCCAAGAAGGTACCATGCAGTGGCCGTGAGCCGTTAACGAGAAGAAAGCTTTCAGCTGTCAACCTAAATATTCTTCTGTGATCACACTTAAAATGCACGAGCTGCAGTGAAGCGACATAATCTGAGGGATTAGCATACGTCCTTAGCGGGGTGGTGTCGCGTGAAAGGGAGACAGACCTGTCTCTCCGCTGTCGGCGGCGAGTCCCTCCTCTCCGTGCCGCCTCCTTATGTGAACGTTCCTGCTGCCCGACTGGGAGAATGTCTTGCCGCAGATCCCGCAGTGATGGGGCTTCTCGCCTGCAGCGCACGCACGCACATGACAGTGTTGCCACATAGGAAGTGTAAAGTGGACATCAAGTAAAATCAAGCGTGTAAGAGCATGGGGGCGCCACTCACCAGAATGTACCAGCATGTGTTTTCTGAGACTGGAATACTCTGCAAAGGATCGCCCGCAACCATCTGCTTCGCAAAGGAAAGGCTTCTCTCCTGCAGGAAAAGACGCCGTCAGGTGATGGTTATCATTTACACAGCGTGCAGAGTTCAAAGCCAGTTAGCTCTTTAGGCGCCAGAGCGCCACTGAAGGTCACCCTCGATGAAATACGAGCTCTTTCTCCCTGGTGGCAACCGCCACTAACGAGTCATCAGCTCGCCAGTTAGGACGGCGCGAATGGAACGGAGCGAGCAGGGCGGCATGCTCACCGGTGTGTACGCGTCGGTGGTTCTTCAGGTTCCCGGCGGTGGTGAACTTCTTGCCGCAGTTCTTCTCCTTGCAAATGAAGGGCTTCTCGCCATTGTGCGTCCTCATGTGGACCTGCAGACGCTGCAGCACGTAGAAGCTCTTGCCGCAGCCTTCCGCGCCGCAGCGGAACATGCGGTCGTTCCTGCAGGCAAAGCGGAAGACGTGATGGATGATATCAACATTACTTTTATATGACAGGATAGTGGATACACAGTACAGCCTCCATTCATTTGGGACAAATATAGAAAGTTAGGATAGCTCGCATTCAAAGGCGAGCTTTTGCTTTTTAGGCCTTCTCCCAACTTTTGTCCAAGCTCGCCACACACTTAATTTAGAGTTGTTGGTTTTTTACCGTGGTTACCTTTACCACCAGGCTAGTGAAGGACGAACCCATCACGCCGCCCACCCGATATCCGCTTTAAAAAGTGAGAGATACGGCTGCAATCGGTAGCTGGATCGATAAGCATCTGCCAGAAATCCTTATATAAATCTGTTGTGATGTACAATAGCACCGATTTCATTTCCAATCCGATACTGAGTAAATTCAGGCTGGTGTCGGCGACACCAATCGGATAGCGATACTTTGCTAATTCACCTAACATGTCTGGTAAATTAAGTTGTTTATTTAATATTGTAGCATAAACAATACAAGACATTTCATAATCTAATCAATTCATTAATAAAATCTTAATTTAAGTGCATTAATTATTGCGAATTACTATTAAAATGATAACTTTATTGACAATTCACACGTGGCTCCCTTTACGATTGGTCAACGTTCCAACAGACAAACATGACCTCAAATGACTCAACTATCCATATTTTGATTTGAGAGTCGATGGCAGAGCATGAAACAGCTGCTATCGGAAGTATTATTTCAGTATCGATCCGCACATCGATAATGGATTGTAGCGACATGCACCCGCTATCGCGAGATGAGGAGCCGGACGACAATCCGTCTCTTTAACATCGCGAGAGCCTGGGCTGCGGGCGCAAGCTCCGTAGCTTAGCATGGCTGAAGACCAGAATGGCTCTAAATAGCATTAGCAGCGCTAGCATTAGCAGCGCCCCAGCTAATCAACTGGAAAGATTTTCAACACAACAGCAAATCATGCGTACATTATAGCACTCTAATTGGTCTTATTGATGATTGATATTGTGTAAAGCTAAGACAGGAACAACGTCAAATTAAAAGCACTAAAAGAATAAAGAGCCACCAGCAGGACTACAAGCCTGGACTTTGTTTTTCTGTGAACAAATATGAACATTAGCGCTCAATAAGGTCATTAAATCTTACCTCGATGCATTCCCACATAGTATCAGCATTTGGGAGCAAATGTGAGGTGAAAGAAAAACGGTAAAAGTAAAGCGAAAAAGCGTATAGTAGTAGTAGTAGTCCACCTGTACAGGAGGGAGATAATTAGATGGTGCGTTCACGGACCGTCGACAGTGGGACAAGTCGCCGCTGGCATTAAACATGCAAAAACTGGAATTTCTAACCGTATTACTTTAGGAATTAAATATTTCCAAAATTGATATCGCTTTACATAAAAATGTGATGTAGTTATATACAAATGATTTCATTTTTTGAAGTGTTTGGTTGGGGACCCCCGCCTTACAGCATGCTTGGGGATATGATGCGCTCTTTGACACATTACAAAATACTGTAAGAATGACACTTTAATACACTTTATCTTATAATGTAAGATTCACGTCTACGTCAACAAATGGAACCGCTAATGGTCGGTGTTCAAACAAGGCGTCACCTGTGTGTTTTCAGGTGGTACTTGAGGTGAGCGGGCCAGGTGAAGGTCCGACAGCAGCCTTCAAATGAGCAGCGGAGGACCTGCCTGGTGAGGGGGCGCCCGGTCCGAGGTGGTGGTGGCGGCAGCGGCGGCGCCTCTCGCTTTTCCCCTTCGGACAGTGAGCCGTGCGTGTGGTCGCCTAGGAAACGCAGGGAAGGAGTGGAGGGAGGGAAGGCAAGAAAAAAAAAGTGAAGAAAAAGGGGAGTGCCAGGTGGTTGCTCCCTGGAGGTGGGCTGTTAAAAGAGCTAATGGCGGGCGGCTGATGGACGCCTGCTGGACTGGAGCGGCTAAACGAGACAAGCGGAGCAGCTGCCCTGCTTTGACTGCTCCAATTAGGTGCAAGGCATGCCAGCAGCAATGGGCCTAAAAGTCATAGCCTGCTGCTAAACGTACCAGAACATTTCAAAGAGCTCATCGCTTCTCACCTTTAACCACCGTCTACGCTCTAATTATGGCCGGGGTGTTCATGTAGCGAAGCTGCAGTTGGAAACAGGTGTTCACGGGAGCGATGCTGTTGCTTCCTCATTCTGCACAACCACTTTTTCAACTTGAGTAATGATTTGGAGTGCATGAGAAAGTGGAACGCCATCTCTTTGACCACATCAAGCGTATTGCTTTCACGTGACGTCACATCCGGTTGAAAGATGGGAGACAAACAAGCGTTTGTGTGACCAGAAGTAAAGTCACAGCAAGAATACACACAGATGCACCACTCTCTTATGTGGAAATCATTCAAATATGTATTTCATAAGGGTGTCACATGACAAGACGACATATTAACATTACTTTTAGGAAAAGTACAATGAAAAAATATTAAAAATATATTGCAATCTACTAATTTAATTTCTGCTACGTTACATTCTTCTGCACTCTGTGTGCATGTTAGCAGCCCCGCCTCCACCCACCCACATAAAGACTGTATGACTGACAAAAGGGCTCACTCCATTCATGCCGTTGTTCTATGGAACAAACGTGCCAAGGTGCTGAAACCAATGCACAGAGTGAACTCTCTTCCTGCCTGTTTAGGGGAAAACAGACATCCATGCACATGGCAATACATATATTAAAAGGAAAAGTGCTTTTTAAAAAATGTTGTCCCCCATCTTTCTCTTTTCTGCACGTTCTAAAGGTATAAAAACAGCTACAATGAGGCAGCTGCATGCACATAACGGGACGCATGTGTTATTTCATGTCTAGAGGGTTCTAATAATGTTAAAACCCACATTTAGAAGGTTGTAAATAGGTTTACTATACCCAATATGTCTTACCTTCTCTTATTATGTCTACATATTGGGTAATAGGAGTGTAAAGGTGGCTATAGGGGTGTTATTTCATGTCTAGAGGGTTCTAATAATGTTAAAAAGCATATTTAGAAGGTTGTAAATAGGTTTACTATACCCAATATGTCTTACCTTCTCTTATTATGTCTACATATTGGGTAATAGGAGTGTAAAGGTGACTTGTAGAGGTGTTATTTCATGTCTACAGAGCTCTAATAATGTTAAAAAGCGTATTTAGAAGGTGGTAAACAGGTTTTCTATCCTCTAACTATGAAAATATTCCATTTATAAATAAGGAATCTTACGTCGTAGAAATGGACTTATCAAAGTTATGTGTGGAACCAGTTAAGCGGCACCAAGGAGGGATTACTGTAGTCCAGAAAGCAGGTTTTTCATTATGACATGAAACCATTAGTGTAAATAGAAGTAAGGCAGGAGAACTTTCCAGACAGCCTCACGGGGAGTTGAAAGATGAGGAAAGTGGTGACATTTCACAGGACGGTAAAGGTCATTTGGACATGTTTTACCAACTTGTACATGTTGTCATCCTGTCATCACTAGTTGGCATGGAGACCATATTAGCATATTAGTATTTCATATATGTCATGTATTCTATGTATGTCATTTTTCTCTTTAACATGAGCGACATTTCACAACTTCTTTAAGCATTCATGGCAAGATGCGCAAACAATCAGGCTACAAATTTAATTTGATGCCGAGACCTTTGATGAGAGCGGCTGAAAAGCGTTGGGAGTCACTGCTGATTAGACGACGTTTCATCTCGACTGCTCTGACCTCCTTTCAGCTCGCCTCCCTCTTTTTTTGATGCTTCTTGTGAAGCACGCTTGCTTTTTTCCCCCCTTCTAATATTAGTCTGCACATGACGTCATAGATATAACAGGCTGGCTGCACCACACCTCAACTCCTGGCATCCAATATTCAAGAGTCAATTTGGCGTCTTGTGCGCTATATTATTAGATTACATCATCCTTATTGTAGAGTATAATACTTCCAAACAATCCCAAATAGTCCTCGCACTGCATGTTATTAGGCATCACCTAATCAATCATTCTCCTGAGACAGGTGTGTCCAAAGTGCGGCACGGGGGCCATTTGCACATCATAAACTACTATTGAACAAGAATACTAAAAATAACACTAAAAAGAGTGAAAAAAGCCACAATGCAATGAGAAAAAGGTGAAATGTTATACTAACAAGGTTGACATGCAGGCTGTTGTGTCTTTAAATATATAAACATATACATATAGAAAGGTTTTAGCATATACAGTATATATATCTGGTTTTAGCCCGATTACAAAATGTAAAATATCCAAATGGCCAAAAGCGTGGTTACCGTTTATGGCGACATTTGCCGCCCTGGCGTCCTGACTGGCCTTGGCATCCCGAGCCAGCTGTGCCCGCGTGGCTGCAATGAGGCTGTCGTGCGCCAGTTCCTGCACGCGCAGATACCAGGGGGCGCTACCGTCCAAACCGTAGTCCCCCGACGACACGCCCTCGTCTTCCTCGTCACCGGCGCCGTCCGCAGCAAAGATGAGGGAGTCGGAGGAGGTGGTGATGTCTGGAAGAGTGAGTGACTCCTGTCACTGTGAAGGCGATGATAGTGTGTTGGACTGGTGTGGATTACTTTTAGCCAGGTTGAGGAGGACGTAGGATGTGCCATCCGACTGCTGCAGGTCATGGAGGATGGGCGGGGGGCTGGGCGAGGAACGCGGGTGCACATTGTGCGTCTGCACCACCAGGGGGCTTCGTTCTGACGACACGCCTCCAAGTTCTGACAGAACTTTTTCAGAACCTACTGCAAAGAAAAATATGCAAGTCAGAGTCTAGATGATGACAGGAGCACTCTGCTGTTTTTAAGAATCTACTGCAAAAACATGCTAGTCAAAGATCCTTTATAGGACAGGAGCATGCTACTGCTTTTCAAAACCTACTGTAAAAGCACCAGTCAAAGATCCTCCATATGACTACTGTTTAAGAACATAGAACAAAAATGTTATTCAAAGATCCCCTATGTACCAACATGAGCACTCTGCTCTTTTTAAAAACCTACTGCAGAAAATGCAAGTCAAAGGTCCTCTATATGATAGGAGGACTTTGCTGTTTTTAAGAGCCTTCTGCAAAAATGCTAGCCAAAGATAATTTGTATGACAGGAGCGCACTCCTCTTTTTAAGAACCTAATGCAAAAATTTTTTTTTTTAATAAATAGCCAAAGATCATCTACAGAGCACACTACTGTTTTTAAAAACTTAACGCAAAAAATGATACTCAAAATATCCTCTATGTAAAAGGAGAAGTTTTTCTCTTTTTAAGAAGTACTGCAACATTGTTCGTCAAAGATCCTATGATCCTTACGGCAGGAGCACACTACTCTTTTTAAGAACCTACTGGAAAAGATTCTCTATTAAAGAAAGGGAGCACCCTGCTGGTTTTAAGACAGCACTCTGCTCTTTACAAAAACCTACCGTAAAAAAAGAACATCCATCCATCCACAATGTAGTAGTACTGTAATAGTAATGTAGTAGTAATGTAGTGGTAATGCAGTAGTACTGTGATAGCAACGTAGTAGGACTGTAATATTAATCTAGTAGCAGTGTAGTAGTACTTTGATTGTAATGTAGTAGTACTGTGATAGTAATGTGGTGGTAATGCAGTAGTACTGTGATAGCAACGTAACAGTACTGTAATATTAATCTAGTAGCAGTGTAGTAGTACTTTGATAGTAATGTAGTGGTAATGCAATAGTACTGTGATAGTAATGTAGTAGTAGTAGGATAGTAGTACTGTGATAGCAAGGTAGTAGTACAGTGATTGTAATGTAGTAGTCATGTAGTGGTAATGCAGTAGTACTGTGATAGTAATGTTGTGGTAGTACAGTAGTACTGTGATAGTAATGTAGTAGTATTGTGATAGTAATGCAGTAGTAGTGTAGCAGCAGTAGTAGTAGTAGAGGTGTGGTGGTACTGTGATAGTGATGCAGTAGTAGTAGTAGTAGTAGAAGTAGTGGTAGTAGTAGTGAAGTGGTTTGTGATAGTAAAGTAGTAGTAGTAATAGTAGTAGTAGTGTAGTGGTATTGTGATAGTGTAGTAGTAGTAGTAATAGTAGTGGTAGTGTGATAGTAATGTATTAGTAGGAGTAGTAGTGTAGTGGTACAGTGATAGTAATGTAGTAGTAGTAGTAGTAGTCGTGGTGCTAGTGGTAGTGTGATAGTAATGTAGTAGTAGTAGTAGTAGTAGTAGTAGTAGTAGTGCAGTGGTGGTCATGTTGTGACCTGTTAGCTCGAGCTGGCTGCACAGGGAGCTTTCAACAGGGGCCAGCAGAGGAAGGCAGGAGTGTTTGGGCTCAGAGTCCTCCAGACCCTGAACCAGAGGGATGGAAGCGTTCTGGACAAACTGCACCAGCAGCTGGAAAACATGAAAAACATGCTGAATGTACAGGTCGCTGTGTGAAAGGTATAGAAAGGGTTGCTGTATTAAAGGTGAAGTCACCTCTGGCTTGGAGTCCAGCTCATCGGAAAGCATGAGTGTCCCTGCTGTGTGTCACCTGCAAAGCAACGCAAAAAATGTCATTATCTTACTTCTTCAAATCATAAAATGATGCGCTCACCTTCAATCCAACCTGCTAAAAGTGCCAGTCTCTTCGGGTCATTGGTTTGTGGTCATCCTGGAACTCCAAAACATGGCACGAGCTGCGGTGAAACGTCACACAACAGTTAGCTCGAGCCAACATTTCAGATTTACAGCAACTTTAAAACACACTTAAAAATAAACTCCGCCAGCAAAATTCATCTCAAAGCACAGTTTGGCATCATGACGAGTGTTGTCAATCATGTCAATGATGGAAGACGCTCGAAAAGTGTCATTAACTTTAGCGGCTAGTGTTGTTAGCCATTTGCTAAGTAGCCACTGGGGCTAGCAGCTGGCCGACCGGTGTTTAAACTTATACAGACACAAGACGCGGGGAATTAAACAACAGAGGTGAAGTCTACGTGTTACCTTACAGCAGCGATGTAAAGACAAGACTTTTTCGGAAGAAGTTGGTTTAATATGTCCTTAACAAGTGCCGTTAGCCAGCTGGCTAGCAAGTGCAACTGTACGGCGTCTCTGATGGAACAATGTTAATATGGAACACCGCCTTCTCAACTCTGCGATCACTACTGACATCTAGCGGCCAAAGAATGACATGACAAATAGTGTATTTTTTTATTTAATATTTAATACATAAGCAATGAAATGAAAAATACAAAACCGCTCCAAATCACCTCACACACACGCACACAAAAGAAAATAAAGTGATTCTACTTGTATTGATCCCAGAAGTTGGAATAGTTATAAAATAGAATGCTAGCATACATTCAGTCTGCAAAATGAGTCAATGATTGTGTGTGTCAGATTGAAACACAAGCACCCTGTCTCTGCTGTACACACCAAAAAACACTGCTGCGCTTCTTCAGTTTTAATACACGTCAATTTGACCTCGCCTGCACACTGTGCAACCGTTTCTTACAACTGATCGCCAGTGGCAGTAAAGCGTTTTTTTATTTTATTTTATTAAATGTGAGGGACCGTAAACAGTTTCTGAAGAAGAAAGCTGCTGCAAAAAGGGCACAAATGCACTTTTGTTTCATCCGAATCAAAGACGTGCCAAGCGGTCTGGCCTCAGCCGTCTCACGAAGGCCCTCCCTTAAAAGCCTGAGGGAGGACGCGTGACTCGTACAATGACTTGCTGTACTTGACCGCTCATTTTCTCGGGTCACACATGTAAGGTGTCGAGTTGACTCCCAACAGCCTCCGAAAAAAGAGAAAAAAGATTGCACAAAGGCTGCTATGCAAATAAGCGATAGAGGACAAAAAAGGGCAACACTATCTGAGCCCGGGGGTTGATTAGACAAACAACGGCCCCTGAATCAGTTGGAAAGCTGCTGATTGTGCGAGCGTGTTCTGTTGAAAGTGGTAAGTAGCAGATAAGGGCGTAAATCAGTCAAACAGAAGCACGGAGGTTAAAAAATGTCTTTTTTTTCCCAGCTGGAAATGAGTGAAGCCGTGACAAACAGATGGCCTAGTTTTGTCGAGGAGGAACAGAACTGGTTACCATCATTTAAGACTTGATTCCACCAGCCTGGCTGTCACGTTGAAAATGAAAAGGAAGATGTATAAAAAGGAAAAGACAACAGCACACAATAATTGATAGGATTCAACCATTTTTTAAAATCTGTTTGTGTCCAAATATGAGCATTATATATTTACCAGAATCCTTTTTCTTTACTAGAAGATATTAAAATCCAAATCCACCACGTTCGTTTGAATGATGTCAACTATATAGCTGCCTTTGGGATGCTGCTTAAGGGCTTCAACGCTTGAAAAGTGCACTTTTTTTTCCTATTTTGCCCATCATCCAGAATTCTTACGTGAGACATGAACACATCCTCTTTTCTGTGCCTTTTAAAGATATAAAAACAGCTAAAAAGAGGCAGCTAATTAAGGCGCGCAATGGGACGCACCTACAAAGCCTTCAGAAAAAAACTCCAAAAAGCGCCAACAAGGCTCCATTTCCATAATGTGAGCAGCATGATAAAACCACATTGTTATTATTATTGGCATTGTTACGCCAAAGAACTGCGTTACTGGTGTAGTGACACCTCACCACACCAGCTAGCTACTACAATGCCTCAGGCCACTTGCCAAAGGTAATGCTACATATTAAAGCTGCCGTAACTGCTGCTGTGTTTTTGGTTTTAACGCTATGTATAGCGTTCCTTTCTATGTTGCTATGTGAAATCAATGCACCCAGGAAGGAAGTTCCCACAATACTAAAAGTATGACATGTTATCATGAATGTACCTGTTACTACATGCTCACCGCATGGATAGAAAACCACAAAACCTTGGAGCTTTTTGGAGGTGTTTTAATAGCAACTTTTCAAGGCGGAAAAGGTGCATCCCATTACGTGCATTTTTTACCTGCTTTTATATCTTTAGATATAAAACCATCCAGCGCCTCATAAAGGGGAAGCAGGGCCTGCTGACGGTGGAAGGAATACTTTGAGGCCCTTCTCAATCCCACTGACATACCTTCCATAGAGGAAGCCGAGTCTGAGGACACAAACGAGGACAGTTCCATCACCGTGGCTGAGGTATCTGGGGTAGTCAAAATGCTCCCCAGTGGCAAAGCACCGTGGGTGGACGAGTTTCGCCCTGAATTCCTCAAGGCTCTGGATGTAGAGGGACTGTCTTGGGTGACATGTCTTTTCAACATTGCGTTGAAGTCAGGAACAGTACCTCTGGATTAGCAGACCAGGGTGGTGGTCCCCCTTCTCAAGAAGGGTGACCGGAGGGTGCGTTGCAACTATAGGGTGATCACACTCCTCAGCCTCCCTGGGAAAGTCTATTCCAGGGTGCTGGAGAGAAGGGTACAACCTCGGCTACAGGAGGTGCAATGTGGTTTTCGTCCACACTGGACCAGCTCTACACCCTTGCAAGGGTACTGGAGGGTACTTGGGAGTTTGCCCAACCGGTCTACATGTGCTTTGTGGACCTGGAAAAGGAATTTGACCGTGTCCCTCGTGGTGTCCTGTGGGGGGTGCACCGGGAGTACGTGATTGGTGGCGTGCTACTACGTGCCATTCGGTCCTTGTACAACCGGAGAAGGAGCCTGGTTGGCATTGCCAGCAGTAGGTCAAGCCTGTTTCCGGTGAATGTTGGCCTCCGCCAAGGCTGCCCTTTGTCACCGATTCTGTTCATAATTTTCATGGACAGAATTATGTCTCACAGCTGGCCTGGGAGCACCTGGGGTCTTCCAGGTGGAGCTGGAGGAGATGGCCGGGCACCAGGAAGTCTGGGCTTCCACACTGAGACTGCTGCCCTCGTGACCCGGATAAGCGGAGGAAGATGGATGGATGGATGGATAACTTTAGAAGACGTTGTGTTCATGTCTCACATAAGGATTGTAAATGATGGGCAAAATTCCCACAAAGTGCACTTTTCCTTGAAGGCTGTTCATTAAAAACAAGCTCTTGCTATTAAAAGCAAACCATGATAAAAGAGCTGCTGCGCTAACAGGAAGTTGGTTTGTGGCAGCTGCCAGCCACGCTTGGGGGAAGCTAACGACTGCTAGCCTGTGCAGGAAATGATGAATAAAAAAAAAAAACAACAAAAAGACACTTGTGTGCTAAAAAAACCCCAACACAACCACTCAGAAAAAAAGTTCCAGGTGCGGTTATGTCACATGATCAGTGTGAAGCAGACACCTAGGCCAACTCCGCTTCAACTCCTCTGGAATTTTCTGCGTGCTGTAAAGACCTCGTTTGAACCCTTGGTGGCCGTGACACTCGCATGCCGACGACGCCCCGGTCACGACCTGACCTTTCCAGTGAAACTGAGCTTCTTGTGTGAAATGAGGGCAGCGCACCGGATAAGTGGGATGCACTGCGGCCTCACAAGTTTTCGAGTTCCAATCGCGTGTCAAAATACGTGGCTTTTGGCGTGTGGAGCCCCCAAAGGCCAAACACAAGTACTGCATTTCCTCAAAGTGTGGCCTCCGCCGTATCTCAGCTCATTGCTGGGTTTTTATTCAGCAATTTAATGCATCTTAATGCTTTCACCCCATACTAGTTATCTACTTTACTATCACTTTTGATACCACCGTGTGACGTGCTAGGCGTGGCATCTGTAAAGCTGACATTTTTTAGCGGAGGGAGTTTAACGAGAAACCGAAGCAAAGAGTGGAACAGAAGCTGCAAAAACTTTCAACAAAGACGCAACAAAAAGGCAAATATGTTGTAAGAAATACTACTAATTATGTTTTGGACTTGGATAGCTCCTTTCAAGATAATAAAAGATGAACCAAAGCAAAAAAAGTATACCAAGTATACTTATTATAGTACTTCTATTCTGACACATATTACTATGATTATCCATATTTGTATAAAAAATATACATATATATTTATTCAAATAGATTAAAGATGCACGATATCTTTTGTTTCAAACCGATACCAATAACTTTCTGCTTCTCAAGACCGATAACAGACATTTCACATCTACTTTGTGAAATTTACATGTAAGTGTAGTTTGTGCACACCTGGAGGTAAGAAGGACTGGAACAAATGAGGATTTGACCAACTGCACCTGTTGATTTGTCCTAATGAAATATGGTGACATTACTAGCACATCACTACTATCAGGAGAACCAGAGTCTAGAGCAGAGCAAGGTCCACTGTATTCAGGCACACACTCCGAGAAGCCGGCGTCACGCCACGGAGGTCTCTGGCAAACCTTTTGCACTTTTCAGAGGCTGCAGCGCTGGCCTTTCAGGTGGCTGATAAGGATTTTTGAGGAGAATTTGGTACAACTAGCACGCTAAATGTCTTGGCTGATAAGGTTTTTTTGTGTGCTACATGGGGGTTCTCTCCCCCGCCTCATGTGTCCTTACAAGTGAGCCCAGGTGAAGTTACAACAGGCAATTAATGTCACCGGCAGGAGAAAAAAGGAGCGCTTCATTTGCTCGCCTGCATGTTACAGGTAATCTCGCCTCAATGGACCGTTTAAAAACAATTTTTTGGAGCTATTGGATTTATCAAATGATGTCATAATTCCCTCAAATTGGCACGATAAACATCGTGCGCGCCTAAAATAGATGTATTATTCATAGATATATGATGAAAATTCCTGGTACACTATGCAGCCACTGTTTGAGGAAATAGAGTATTTATGAATGCGGTCGCCAGGTTTGAGGCCCCTGGCCAGAATGTAGGCTATGTAGGTTGAAATCAAAGTGTATTTTGGTGTGTAACATGAAAAGTGTTTTGTTGTGTGACAGGGGTAGAGAGAAGTATGATCATTATTATTATTGTGAAGAATAACAACGCAGTAATAAAAAAAAGTAGAGGTCGCCCCCCCCACCCCGAGGGCAGGTGGCAGCCAAATGTAGGCCAGTGCCAACTGTGTGAAGTAGTGGGTGTGGAATGTGGGCCACATTACTCTCGGTCCATCTGTCTGTGCTCACCACCCCCCACTCCCTCCTTCTACTCATCCTTGCAAACGAGCTTGGCCTTCCTCTCGCCGTGTCAGTCAGGAGGATTTACCGTGCGGTCCGAGTCTAATCGGCCTTTGAGCCGGTCACGGCCGCCCGCTCCCTCTCCTTGTCGCCCCCCTCCTCCTCCTCCTGGAGGCTGGAGTGCAGCTTGACGCAAATGCCGGCGTCGCCGCTGCGCACGGCCTGCAGGAAGAGGTCCGTGTGCTCTCGGAGTCGGTCCAGGTCCGTCTGGGTGCGGCGGTTCTGCCGGAGCAGCTCCTTGGTGCGCAGCGTGATGTCCAGAAGGCCTGACTTGCTGAGGATGTTGTAGGTGTTGCAGAAGCGCTTCCTCCTGGTGTCGTCGTCACCGCCACTGTCCTCATGCTTCTGCTCCGCTGGGGAGGTGTCCTCTCTGGGGTCAAGGGTCGCCAGGTTATTGGAGAGAGAGGGCGAGGGCGTGAAATCCGACCGGCTGACAGCTGGCGAAGGCGTCTCGCTGCGGTTTGAAGTTTGAGGGAGTCGACTCAGTGGCAGAGTTGAGTTTGGGGTCCCGGAAAGATGACCTGAGTTACCAGAGCGACCGCTTTGGCTTTTCTGCTGCTTCTCTCGCTGGCAGTGGTCACGGTGACCGGAAGCTGAGGCACTGCCCCTCTCCGACCCCGAAGATGATGACACGGAGGATGCGGTTCCCCTCCCAGAGCTGGAGCTGTCTCCGGGATACGGCGCGATTTTGGGGTAGGACTTGAGGATGGGAAGATACTTCTTGGGACGCCTGTGTCGGGAGGCCTCCTTGGTGGCCGGGGAAGCTTGACGGGAGACAACGGGCTGGAGGAAGACCACCTGGGGCTGCTGGACCACCGGCTGAACCACCTCCACGGCGGGCCTGAAGCCCCAGGGCTTCATAGCTGGGGGGTTGTCTCCAGGCTGCCAAGAGAACACAGTCAATATGATTGCACCATAAAAAGCAACACACCCATTTACATTTTACTGTTTTTTTATTTTCACGGTTCAGGTGTTCATTAACCACCCAATTGAACTTAATATCCTGAACCATCACTTGCTAACAGAGCAGAGCCCTTTAAGTACCTCACATTGTGCTTATTCATGCCTGTGACAAACAATCACGTACAAAAAAATGGGACATGCTCCAAATACAACAGTGACCTCTGCTCTGTGCACAAAAAAAATCAATGTGGGCACTATGATGCCAATATATATTTTATATGATGCCAATATATATTTTATATTTAAATGTATTTTTCTTGCAAAGGGTCGCAAATATATATATTTGAGTGTGCATATGGTTCTAAAACCTGTAAAAAGAATTTGATTTTTATTTTTGAAATATGCCTCCATAAATGTAGGAAAAATCCCTTCCTCAGGTATTGTGCTCAAAGTCACATAATAGAAGGAAAAGAAGAATAAAAACAAGAAGATACCCCTGGACAGTGTACGATACGCTGCGAAAATTAACAAGAAAAAGGTCCCATTCTTGGGAAAAGACTTATTTCTTTAAATATTGTAAAACATCAATAGGTTTAAAGTCCTGGGAGTCAAACCTGAGGGAAAATCTTCATTGACTCGTAACTTTAAAAACTTAGTCACGACTAAGTGCTGTTTGCTACAGGTCAACAGGGACTGTTTAAACTATGTGACCGGTCAGCCTTTTTTTGGGTGACACATTCCAGACAGCTGAGTTGAGACCGTGAAGGAGACACTTAAAAGTGTCAAGACAAGAGCGCGGGTTCAATTCCTAGTGTGGCCAGGCTGAAAATGACAGCATGAAGACGTTTTTACCTGCTTTAAGAGCACGTTGTTCATGATGATCATGGGGGAAATGCTGGAGTAGGACCCCCTCACCATAGCCAGCGGCCCAGAAGCGGACGTCGGGGGGCCCGGCTGCACAAAAGGGCGTGGCGAGTCCTCGGAATCAGTGGTGTCCATGGTGCTCATGTGCTCCGAGCTTGCATCTTCAGAGGAGGAGAAGAAGAAGAATTAGACGTGACTAACTGGGTGTCCATTCAAAAACACGTAGTAAATTGATATTAAACCTGAGAATCCTGAGTCCCTCTCAGAGTCGGCTCGCGAGTTCCCGTGAGACTTCATGATGCGTGGCCGGCTGGCGGCCTTGGAGTCACTGTCGGCCTTCCTCTTGGTGCTCATCGTCTCCTCTTGCTGCTGCGGCTGTGGATGCGGCGCTTGGCACTCTCGGATCATCAGCATTATCAGAGAGGGTACATCTGGAAAGGGATAGACAAACATCCAGTAGATGGGCACTCACTCACATGGACTGTGCCCAAAAGGAGGCGCTTGATAAGTTTGCGTTAAGGAACATCACGTGATTCTACATGTCCCAAAAGGAGCAGGACAAAGCACAGCTTATTTAATTTACATATTTTATTTTTTGTATTTTAAAATGACATAGCTTATTTCATCCCAGCAATTATTGTTACTTTGTTCACTTCCTGTTTTTAATATGGAAAGAAACGAATGAACAAATAAATGATTCCAGAGAATATGATTCTAAACAGTCTTCTTTTGTCATATACCTTGTATGTGATGGCACCATTTCTTCAAAGTCCATTCCAGATTTACTCCGCATATTGATATAAAAGTGACATTTTAAATAACATTTTCTCCGGATGTCATATTACAGAAAAAAATGTGGAACTTTAATGTGCTGCAGATTGTTCTTTGCTTAAATTGTGGTTTTTAAATCATTCTCTCCACCAGGTGCGTGGATGTTTACATCTTAATCACTTTCTGCTCTGTATTATTTATAAAGTGAAATGAATGAAAACAGCAAGTCCTCAGAGTAGCTGTTAAAACTGGCAGTAGTTTTAGCTAGCAGACTATTTACATGTGTTCAGACTCGAATATGAACACGCTATAGACGCGTATTGGATTAAAACGGGTGTTTTAACGGTAAGAATATGGTTGGAATAAATCCAAAATGTGGACAAATGAACACTTTCGGTTAGGACTTGGCTAGCGAGGCGCTAACTTGACGACGCACACAAAGCTAATGTTAGCCTTTAGCATCGACTGTCATTAAAAAGGTATAAAATGCAACACGACACTCCGTAAATGTAAAAAATAAACAGCGTACTTTCCCACTCGGTCACGTTCCGAAGAGTCGGAGAACAATAGGAGTCAGAACATCTCGCTGGTTCCCCGGTAAGGCAGCCTGCTTGTGGGGCGGATGCCTTCCAGTGTCTGTCTGGACGTGGCTGCTTGCCAACACTCGGCGTTCCACGGTACAGTACACGGGACACAAGGCTCCTCCCCCGGACCTCCGTCACATGCAAACCACGGTGTCACCAACCGGCGTCAGCTGTCTTAAACTGTCACTTAACTGCAGTCAAAATGACTTAAAGAGCAACAAATGGCGGAGCTGTCGCATTTCCTCCGGAAAAATGTCGCTCAAAGACAAAAAGCAAGGAAACAGCGCCCAGGCGCTCCACCATATTTGGCAATGAGGAGGCGTGGTTTTGGGCGAAGGCTAAATGACGTCAACGACTGGAGCGGCAGGCGCACGCCCACATTGTAGCCTTCTGCGCTTCTGATTGGCCAGCGAGGCCAGCAGCTGAAAAACGTGACCGCTGCCCAATGCGTGGCAAGATGAGGACATCGTGTTCACAGTCAGGAGGTGTTCTTACCCCACACACACAAGCATATCTCATGTATCATCAGGGAATCCAGTGACGTGGGCTCTTTCTCTCGGGTGTAATATTGTGGCGCATTACATAATAGCCTGCTTGCTTGCTTGTCCTGCAGCTAACCTGCGCCTGGGTACAAAACGTCCTCACGTTCTCCATCCATGCTGCAGCAACAAAACTGGAAGATAATAATTAACAACACATCAAAGTCCCAACACAGGAACAAGTCAATTCTGCTCAATGTGCAAGGCGCTGTATTTGATACCACAGTATTGCTATTAAATGCATTGCTACTGCATTTACAAGACAAGAAGAGCTCACGTCCATGGCATGCAAGTACCAACCATACAGCGCTACCAATGTTTACATTTTGCTTTTTTAAAACTATTTGGTGCTTGGACCTGTTTGTATGACATTTTCAAGCACAAAAAACCCACATTTTGATCATTATGTCAACATGACGTCCAGAATGACAAAATAATTGCAAATCTGGAAAGCCCTCATCCCCGTGACTAATATGAGGTATCACTCGACATGGTGTGTTTCACACCGATTCGTGACTTTGTTACAAGTGAACACTGATCAGAGGACTTATCTGACCTTAACTGTGGCACTACTAGAAAAAGCCATGATAAAAATGGATAGACATGGTAGTTTTGTACTGAAATAACATATGTAGATTTATGACATTTTAAAGCAAAAAAGCATGTATATTGTCAAAATTTAAGCTCATAATGGCAAAATCATTTCAACCCTCATAAGCCTTCACCAGAATTGCTGTAATATGTGGTATCACTTGCTTAACTTCCTCTAAGGTAAATATATGAGCCAAAATACACATGCAAATCACTTTTAAAAACTCGTTGAATAAACTATTAGTACAAACATGATGCAGCACATGTCAGCAAACTGGTTCAGCTGAGGTAACAGAAGGCAACACGCGCCCTCTGGTGGTCAAATGACAGAGCTACACCCGTACACGACTAATGCTTCAGCGATGACGCAGCACACTGCATTTCAGATCACCATTTTCCATGTTACTTCAATGGGTTTATAGAGAAAATATGTTTTGTGTGTGTATAGAAATGCTTATAATAGCTACTGTCTTGCAAAATGACTTTTATGAAGGCTTATTGTGGGAAAAGGAGGCTGGAGGGTGCTCCCCCTACATTATTTATGAGCATCCAGGTGTGTTTTCAAGGCAGCGTAATTGGGCTGAAGAATGGCTGTCGAGATAAAGGCGGATGGTTGCCTCTTTCCCATTGCCTTTTCGAGCAAGTCTGTGTTGCATCGTTTTGTGCACTAAACCATGAAAAAAACACACCTTCATTCATTCAAGCCATTTTCCATCCCTTTGAGTCAGAGGTTTGTATAGCTGGAATGACTGAAAACACAAGAGTGCACGTGCAGGAGCTTTTATTTCAGGGCTTGGACCAACACCAGCTGTGCAAATAATAAATTAACAAAACTTTCTTTTGTCCATGCAGCCTCAAGTGCCAACATTTAGTAGAAGTTTGCCTGCTGAGACCATTTTAACACTGTTGACATTTGTTGGAACCTCAAAATTCACTTCCATTCAAGAAACCGGCTCACAAACTGGTCCAGACACATGATTAATATGGAAATATGACAGGTGCGAAAAGATATCTAGCCAATATGAGAGAGTGTTGAATACTTGATCTATTTTTCAGTGGAGAAGGCTCTCTTCATGAGCGGGGGCGGGGTCTTGCCGGCCTCATAAAGGGAATCGGGCAGAGGCGAGCTCAGACAGCACCAGTCCGGGATACGTCCTGTCTGGTTGTAGTAGTCACGAGACACCGACCTGCTGCCCAGGATGTCCTGGAGAGCCCCGAAGATGGCACCTGGAGAGCAGAACACAAAAAAATCGGTTAAGAAAGAGGTCAGTCTGGGAAAAAACTAATGAAACAGCGAAGCGCCCAACCTCCCAGCCAAGCAGTGCAGTTGGGCTTGGCGGGCGGCAAGTGGATGCGGAAGCTCTTGCTGGCCAGGACGTCGCGGTACTTGGGCCTCTCCACCAGCAGGCGTATCTCGGCCAGCAGCCGGTGCAGGAAACCTGGCAACATGGCTGTCCCGCCGATGACCACCAAGTTCTCAGACAGCACTTTGCGCGCGTCGATTGGACACTAGAAGGAAACCCAACGGAAGAGCAAGGTGGTATGATGTCATTGTATTATTATTTCTGCTCGTTTTATTAAAAATGTTGATTAATATACAGGTACGTTGCATTTATTTCATGTTTAATGAATAAAACCACACAGTACATCTCACAGCCACCAGGGAGCACAGTTCGGGATTACTATGATGCGCTGTGATGGAATCTCTTTACTGAGGCTTTAATTCCCTTCACAGCAGTCCAATTAATTAGCCTACCCTACATGTGATGAAAAGCACAATGGAGAAAGTGTTGCCATGGAAACCGCACTATGGATCAAACAGCTTCCTCCTTAGAGGAACAACGTGCTACTGCAAAGGATTGTTGAGGCTGAGACGGCCAACTAATTATGAGCATGCAAATGGAGGCAGATAGAGACGAGCGGGTCACGGCGTACCTTCACCAGAGCGTCGAGTATCAGCGAGGCCACACTCTTCTCCTCGTTGTCCTGCTCAAACAGAATCTCCATTAGGGAGTCCCTGCCCCAAAAAAAAAGGGGGTTCATTAGTTCACCATTAGTATGTCTTCAAGACATACTGGATGCTCACTAGTCATTTGGTGTTTGTATTGAAGCAATGGAGACATCATGAATACTACTCGGCAGAAACCAGCAGAGGGCGCTACAAAATCAGACCCAACCTGATGGATCCTTTGATGTGCAGGATTTTCTGTCCATCCAGAGGATAGTCAACATCAGGAGGCGGGGCTGGACGCTACAAACAAACACACAGGAAGAAGTTGTATTAATATCTTCTTTTTCAAACCGATACCGATAACTTCCAGCTTCTCAAGACACACATGATACTGACAACCGATAACTTTTTGATATCAAGTCTAGTTTTTAAATCTAACTGTAGTTTGTGCAGCCGCACAATGGCCGAGTGGTTAGCATGTTGTCCACACAGTCAGGCGATCGGGAAGACCTGGGTTCGAATCTCTGCTTGAGCATCGCTGTGTGGAGTCTGCGCGTGTTGGGTTTCTCCAGGTACTCCGGTTTACTCCCACATTCCAAAAACGTGCATGTTAGCTTCATTGGAAACTCTCAATTGTCTATAGGTATGATTGTGAATGTTTGTCTATATGTGCCCTGCGATTGGCTGGCGTACCCTGCCTCTCACCCAAAGTCAGGTGGGATAGGTTCCCGCATACCCCTGCAACCCTAATGAGAAGCGGCATAGAAAATCACACCTGGAGGTAGGGACTGAAACCAATTTTTGCAGAACATTTGGTACAATTAGCTTACTAAACGTCTTCCTCGGAGAGTGAATGTTTTTTTCTCCAAGTGACCTCGGGGAAGGTTCGACAGGCCGTTAACGTCACAGGCAGGAGAAAGAAGGAGCGCTTGATTTGCTCACCAACACAGTACAGGTAATCTCGCCTCATTGGAGCGTTTTTTTTTTCTATTATCGGTTATCTGGACTATTTTTAGTGTTGTCGGATATATTGGTATGATGTCATAAATCCCTTATATCGGCCTGATAATTACATGCACCCCTAATAATCATACACAATATTGTGTGTACTTCATGTATTAAGTGAGCACATCTTCCTCACCTCAGCTGTACCGTCCAGATTGAACTTGGCCTCCTGAATCTTGACGCCTCGCTGCAGGTCGCTGACGAAGCACGTTCTCACTGCCAAAAGAGAGACGTGTGTTCTAGAAGCAAACATTGCTTGAACTGAATGCAGCACTTGGTAGAAGCTCAGTCCAACTCACCCTTAATGTCCTCCACGGTCTCCTCTGGGATTGTTCCTGGGGAATAAAAGATGCACAATGCTCAGTATGAATTGCAGCAATAGGGTCCAGTTAAGCGAGTCTCTATGAATATTTCATGTGACCAGCTTTAGAAGTCACAGCTCAACACAGTAGCACGTCTATTTGGTTTGAAAGGTGAGCTAAAATAGATTCTAAGTGTATGAATAATTGCTGGGTCACATTCGGTTGTTGTCAGCCCTGCCCCAGAGAGATGGGGGATGGGGCAAACAAGCGTATTCGTAACTACAAGTAATGCAAAATTGGAGCAAAAATACCAGAGATCCACCATTATCGCATGTGGAAATCGTTCAAATATGTATTTGGGAAAACGTTATTACTAAGATAGCCCATCACAACGGGAAAAAAGTCCAGGAAACGCGGAGAAGCCACCGTTTTCAGCGTTTGCTAACCAGCTGTGGCTCTGGTGGAACAGAGTACACGCGCTCCAGTTTAAAGTGAGCAACAAGAAGCACAATTCATACTCAAATCAAAGTTAAAACTTTGTTGAAACTCAAAAATGTGAAATGCAGCCACATGGAAGAATGTCCAGCAATGCTCCACAGAGGGCTTGGAAGTGACAATAGCTAACTAAATAGCAGCCCAGAAATAGTGCGTAAAATCTGGCTGAAAATTGGTAATGGAGCTCAAACAGTACAGCGAAACGATGAAGGACATACACAAGAATGTATTCATGCACACTGATTGGGTGTAAGAAGGCAAACGGACATGTTACAAGCATTATTGTCATGTCTGACACTGCTTTTCGACCATCTTGTTTTCGACTATTTTATGTCTTCATGCTCCACGCCAGGTACACTCACACAACTGGAGCAAATCATTTCAACAACATGCACCGTTATTCTCTTCACTCTCCAAAATACAGCACAAACGTACTGAGTGCACATGTGGCCGTAGCTTATGCTTGACCCCCGTCTGCCTCTAGGTCATGTGGTTGAAACCCAGCAATTCACACACAGTCTTCATGTAAAAGTCTAACAAACATTACAGCATGATTACCAATGCTAGCTGGTATAGTTTGTCCAGTGGTGGTGTCTGTGTCCACGGTGCACTGCTCCACAAGAACGGTGTTCAGTTCTCTAAAGGAAACACATTTTTCAGTCAGAAGGCTTCCATGTTTCACTGAAAATGTACAAAAGCAGAGTTCTTCCATTAGGCAAGTGAGCACAATGTCACACATAAAAGCCTCTTACTTGTGGATGGCTTTTCCACCCAAAGGCAAGGCCTCCCAGGCAGGCAGGATGGGAGTGCACTCGTAAACCTGCCTCCGGAGTTAAGGGGTTAACATACACATTCCACCTCTCTGTTTATATGCAATGTAACGTAAAGGGTCCCTGACATGATTCATCATCATTGCTTAAATGTGTTACAGTATATATTGTTTGTAATTATGTTCTACATTGTTCCATTTTTTTTAAGTAAACGGCACATTTGCAAAAATGACATTTATAGTTGATGGCGCCACCCATGACGACAAGCTAGCTGTCACTGTTCCGCCTCGTTCCAGAAGTTACGTCATCGAGGTGACACCTCTCAGCTAAAGTAGAGCCAACAAACGCGTCTCCAGGCAGATGGTCGACTTGGTTCAGAAAATGTTGTATTGCTGCTGGATGTTAACAGTATCCGAGTGATACTGGAAGTTTGTTTTCTTTTCCAAAAGAGGAAGGTTTAAGACAACAATGGATGAACCAAGTGCAGAGAACGTGAGACAGATGGACTCCCACCTCGAGTTCTGTTCTTTGCACCTTTACAAGACGCATTTGGCTTGAAAGTACGGTATCAATGCGTGTTGAAAAAGGATATTATTCCGTTGGTACACAGAAAAAAAACAAGACCAGAAGACCACTGCGTCAAAGTTGCCACAGAACAAAGTCATGTCTTCTTTACATAATGTCTTCACACTATTCCACACTAGTCTACGATAGCGACAAGGCTGCAAAACATTATACACTAAGTCCCCAACTAACGAACACAATTGGTTCCAGACGACCGTTCTTATGTCGAATTGTTCTTAAGTAGGGTAAACGGTAATGGAGGAGATATTGGAAAAAAAGGACAAATCATCGTCGTCGTCGTTAGACTCTTCTAAAAGAGGTAGTGTTCTGTCTCTCTCTCTCTCTCTCTCTCTCTCTTGAATGTAGAATGAAGCAGGCCTATTAACTCTTCATAAACTTTAATCACAAGCTGTGCCGGGTTGCATGTACAGCTACATCTTAGCTTTTCTTCACGTCTCCTCCCCCTGGTCCTCATCGCCTGTGGGTCCCATTAGCAGTGTCACAGTGCCCTCTACTGGTCAAGCATGTGAAACATGGACTTAAATATAAATAAATATGGACTTATAAGGCAAAACACATGAAAATATAGACCAGTCAGCTTGTGTTCGTATCTCCGAATGTTCGCTAGTCGGACATTCGTAAGTTGGGGACTTAGTGTACATGTTATACAAACATCTTTTCACAGCGATATGTTTACTGTGGACGGCGGAAAAACATAAAAGAAAAAATGGTGATCGAGACCGCTTTACGCTCATTAAGAAGCCGATTTGAAACAATAATTGAAGGACAAGCAACTCCAGAGTATTTCACACTTACCATTCTGTTTTTCATCTCCATGTCTTAAGGCTTAAGTGCATGTTCTGCAAGTTGGCTATTTCATCTCCAAATGTTTCTCCCTTCTTTTCTCCTCAAAAACTATTGACACATCGCTCACATCTTCACTATAATGACTGTAAACATCCTGTGTCTCGTACACCGCCATGTTTGTTTACCTGAGTGATAGTATCGATGCCGTCACTTCCGGAAATGAGACTGAACTGCGACAGCTAGCTCATCATGGCTGGCGCCATCAACTATAAATGTTGTTTTTGCAAATGTACTGTTTGCTTTCAAAAATGGAACAATGTAGAACATAATTACAAACAATATTTAACACATTTAAGCAAAGTTAATGAATCATGTCAGGGACCCTTTAAGGCTAATGTGTTCCTTGCTTTTTTTGTTAACCATTACCTTACAGCATGATGCTGTTAATATTCTATTTTGTATGGGGAATTATTCTTGCTAAGGGGCGGACACTAAAGGATACAGGCAGCACCAGTGTCTCCGTGTGGCCGCAGTCCATCACAAGAGCCGAGTTGATGCCTAAAGTCATGATGGCCATCAGGTGACTTGGTGCAAACAGCACAGAGGGCACCTGGGAAACAATCACACAGTAAAATATTAGAAACTCTGTGCTTGTTTTCTTTTAGTATGACGTAGAGGAGCTGGCGTTACCTCAAACTGTTTGAAGAAAACCTTGGTGAGCGTCTCCCTGAAGTGGGACGGGCAGAGGATGGACTCGATAACGACCACTCTTCTGTCGCGAGGGTTCACCAGCAGGTGCCTGGTGATGGAAAACAAGAAGATGAGTATTGGATGACTGAATTTCACCTTTTCCCCCCAATAAAGTCTTCTTACCTGAAGTAGAGTGTGTGGATAAACTCTTTGAGGATGACATAGAGCTCTTCTGTGTTGATGTTGTACTGGACCACTTTGGTGGCCTGCTGCTGGCCCAGCTTCCGGATCTCGCTCGGAATTATGAACCTGGGCCCCGTTTCCCCTGCAAAGCCACATCTGCAGCCGAAAACACAAGCAACAGCGATCCAACACAACAATTCTGGCATTACAAAGAAAACCTCTAACTGACATAGAGGACGTACAGTTGTAGTTTGGAGTAATATTCCAAGCCTTTCATGTAGCTAAATAAGGTAACCCAAACAGAACTAGCTCTGATGCAGTGCACTTCGACGCCAAGTTGTGGGACAAAGACGTCTTTATCTGTACTTGTTGCACTCTAGCGCCATGTGATTTGCTGTCGGCGAAGTTGTTCAGCTTGCTTGACTAAATCCAGGATGCTGTTCACTGGACAAACTGTAATAATTACTTCACCACGCTATCATACATTAAGTGGAGTAGTTAAATTGAAAGGGATGGCTGATGTTAACTTTTAGGCTTATAGGAAGGAATTGCCACAACAGACAGACAGAAAGGAATCCACTTTAAGATAGGTCAAGGTTCTCCTGACCTCTGTAGTGGCAAACTGGCTGCTCGGAGCATGTGTCCGAATACAGTGCACTTTGCTGGGCCACAGCAGGTGGCTCCCTCGGCTCTATACTCTGGTTCTCCTGATAGTAGCGATGTCATGATATTTGATTAGGATAAATAAACAAATCCTACTTTGTTCCAGTCCTCCTTACCGCACTTAAATCTACACTTTAAAAGTAAATATAAAAAAGTTATCGGTATCGATTTGAAAAATAGACATTGTGCATCTCTAATTTTAAAGACACGTAACAAATGCACAATGACATTACGCACTTAACCGTATAATGCGCGCACATGGACAAATGTCGACAATGTGTCCATAAGTGGGTCACTATGTTGTGTTGCTTCTTACAGCATTGGATCTTGTTTAGTTAGCTCCACAGTCGCTAACCCTGACAGGTTAGCACTGCTTTATCTATCTTTATTGATTAGAACCGATAACAAACTTACACTTTATGAAGTGAAAAATGTATCTTAATTGACCACTTATGTAATAAATAAAATAAAGACAAAAAACATAACATTTATGCCTGCGACGGAAGCTAGCAGAATGCTAACGATTAGCACTCACTTTGTGTACGCTGCTCCCAAATCGATGACGATGGCTGTCTTCTCCGCTCCACTTCCCAGACCATCAAATAATGGCATCTTTAAGTTATTGAACTGTATTCAGCGAAATAACAGCGCACAATTCAGCCTTTACGGTCTTATCACATAATTACTATTATACGAAATCACGAGCGTCGGTTGGTGGAATAGAAAATCTGTTAACTTCCGGTTGGGCTGACTTGGGGCTTGAGAGGCGCGGTGACGTCACGAAAAGGCGCCTGTTCAAAAATGTGTCAAAATTGTCGGTCAAATGCGAAAATATTCATTTCATTGTCGGCTTTTAAATTACGACTACATGCGTTTGTGCCGTTTGTGTCTTGTTAGGCACATGTACGATAATATATGCGTGCACAAATAATTCAACTATGACGATTAATTAGCATTTACATCAAACTTACACAAAAATAACGGCTTAAATGCCATTTTGCACGACTGTCTTGGATTTAAGGCGTCTGGTGGCAGGACTCAAAGCTGCAACAACACCACCGAACCTCCTCTCCTCTCTCCATCCTCTCTCTCACACACACACGCGCGCGTGCGCGCGTGCGAGAAAACCCAAATTCCCGTCTCATCCTCTGGCGTCTGCCATCCATCATGACGATCTCTGCAAGGTAAAGACACTTGGGTTTATTTTTAGCCCTATGCGACCTTACTGTCATTTATATGCTCTATGGCGCTGAATGCACAACAATATATCTTTAATTGGCAACGTGTTTCAATAGCTCATCGTTTGCTTGTTTGCGAAGTGTACGTGGCTGCCCAAATTAGCCGTTACGGGGAAAGTGGGTTTGTATGTTATTGTTTATTTTATTTGATGGATCTTTGTGCACCACTTGGCGATGCTTACAGTGACTCAGCTCGGATTTTGTAACCATGACACAGCGGATCAGAAGATTATTGCAATCAAAGGACGTAAAATTAATGGAAAAAATAGTTATTATTTGTGACATATCACATTAATGCATTTTTGCAAAAGAGAATAGGTGCTATTTTTGTAGAGGAAATGCCTCTTAATTTGTACAAAAACATTAAAATGATGCAGGTACTACACTAAAGTAGGGAAAATGTAGAAAAAATACACTTGCACTGGCCCTTTAAGGTGCAGTCTCACAGAATAATAGAAGTTCCAACAGTCACTTTAAGCCTCTTAGCATTTCTCATGTGTATCCACTTCCTGCAGGCACTGAGAGCAGACAGAAGATGCTGATGTTGCACACGCTCCATCACTTCATCCTGGCTGGAGCATGCCTGTGTGTGTGTGGAAGTCCAGTCCAGCAGGATCCAGCAGCACGTGGCGGCGCACCAAAAACATCCAAGTCAAGAGATGGCAGCCATGTGAGCGGCCTGGTTCTGGAGGTGGGCGCAGGCTCACGTGGACCAGCATGGAGACATGGGGGGGTAGCGGTGTTGCTGCAAAACAGGGACAGTCTCCATGTGGAATCTAGGCTGAGCACGTCTGACATGAGGAGGGGGACGCAAGAAGCTGCAGGTACGGGAAGTTTAAAGAAGGGCAACCTGGAAGCTGTGCTAACTTCTCCAAGGACAAGGACGCCAAGAGACAAGGAGGACAGGCAGGATGGTGACCAAGATGCACAGACAAGGCAGATATCCTCCACTGAGCATCCAAATACATCTTTTGGGATACACAGTCCTGCCTCCTCCAGCACCATTCCTCCATCCACCTCCCCTCCGACCTTCACGCCTTTACCATTGTGGGACAATGAAGGAGCACTCATGGCCACGCCACCAGAAGCACTCTTACCTGACATTGAACCCAACATGATGCCCAAAGAGGATGGCATGGAGAGCCTTTGGACCGAGGCTGCCAGACCTGGTGGAGGTAAGGAATGAAGCACATGTGACAACATTGGTTTGGTTTGGTTTGGAATTAGTTTATTTGAACATGAAGGTTACAATGGAATACATCTCATGAATCATTCTTTTGACAGTTTCACATGTTGCTTCATCTCATGAGATCCAACACTGCAATTCTGCTTTGACAAAGATAACCATGTTAACCATGTTAACCATGTTAACGTTAATTATTGGGGTTCTGCCCTACAATTCTAACATTCTGCTGACCTTACGTAATAGGCTGGTCACGCCAACAAATTTTGCTGGTCAATAATTTTGCTACAAATTATCAGCGATAATCGATATTATCGACTACAGTTTTTGAGACCATTTTTTCATTATTGTCATGAGAGGGGCAATTCACATTTGAACCACTAGATGGCACTCAAGTACAGTTTACCTGTGTGAGCTACATTAGCTTGACACAGAAGTTGTCTGTATGATACAGGCAACTGGTAGATAATTGTCCTACAAATGATTGTCTGATCGATGTTATTGACATTTTTAGACCATTTTTTCATTATTTATTTGGCATATTAGTGCAAGTACTTTCTCAGGTGTATTTAACATTATAATCGGACTGTCAAGAGGTTTTAAATACAATACATTATATACCGAAATGTTGGCTTTCAACCGTATTGAATGGTTGCATTTCCTTTGCAATGTAGCAAGCGACACCGTCTGTGAGCGCACACCATTTTGCGCTATTTTGTTTATATTTACTTTGCCGAACATACGCCTCGGTAGGCGCTGGCTGTCCGGACGAAGGCTCTGCTGCACCTCCAGCAGTACATTTTTTTTTTTCCCAGTTGGGAAAACTGAAAAGGATGGTTGTGTTTCACATGGGCAACAAGTTGGTTGTGTTCTCCTGCTTCCCCAGTCTCAGTATGATGCATCACAATTTGGCAGCACTGCAAACCACAATCACAAACATGGTGTTCCACTTTGAACCCCAACAGGGACCTGTGGCCATCTAATTAAGTTCTCTTTCTAGTTCTGTTTCTGTTTGGGCCGGGTAGCAGGGCATGTTCAACAAGCCTTGCTTGGTCATGTCTTGAGTTTTTATGCTGCCAAAATCAAATAAACATGAAGCTAATTGAATAGATTAAAATCTGAAGTCATAAATTAATTGAATTAACTCATCAGTCTGAATTAATTAATCACTCTGGCTTAACTATCCAGCCATCCTTTTTCTATGCTGCTTATCCTCATTAGGGTCGCGGGGGTGTGCTGGAGCCTATCCCAGCTGACTTCGGGCACATATAGACAAACAGCCATTCACACTCACATTCATAACTATGGACAATTTAGAGTCTCCAATGAAGCTAACATGCATGTTTTTGGAATGTGGGAGGAAACCGGAGTACCTGCAGAAAACCCCCACATGCACGGGGAGAACATGCAAACTCCACACAGAGATGCCCAAGGGAGAATCCAACCCAGGTCTTGAATTACGTAACTAATCAATCTGAATTAATTAATCACTCTGACTTAACTAATTAATTGCAAAAATTAATTGAAATCATTGAATTAGTTTGTTAATTATTGAATCATTAAATATGATCAGAATCAATTAAATTGAACCATTTGTTTTTTATTCACTTTATTTATTCCATTGGCGCTTTTCATTGTGCTGCAGCATCATGAAATAAAAATTTCTAAAAAGTCAACTAAATACTAAAAATGAAAATGTAATTCAATAAATAAAAAATGGGTGTGAAATGTATAAATTGTTCAAAATGTAAGTCATTTATTCTGAATATATTTTACAATTTCATTTATTGATGGTCATTTTTTTCCAAAGAATACTTGAACTATACTTGAACTATCTATTTAGTGGGCTATCATTTGGGCTGCATGCAGCATAAAGGATGCTGTCTAAGCCAAGGTGTGCTCTTCCAATGTCGCTGACAAACTTTATAAGCAACTTTCTGGCTTTGGACCTAAAAAAAAAAAAAATGCACTTTTTGTGAAAGGGTATATTTTTTCCCCCGCAGTCTTTTTGTAACGGTGCGCTAGCTACATTGTGAACTCCGAGCTTCAGCGTGTAGAGAATTGTGCGTCCAAAGATGTCACAGTGGAACATTCCGATCTCGACCCAGCGCATCAACAAAACATCTCCAGGTTTTCCTGACATTTTTGTGATAAAATGACAGATACGGTAACTAGAATAGCTCTCAGCAGAGCGCAGACCGCCACCAAGGTGGAAAAACATCTGTCAATACAGGGAACGTTATTGAAGACTTGCTGTAGTACCACTATCTGGTCACAAGATGGCAGCAAATTAAAGGGCACACAGCCATTTGGGTAGTGGGTTGGTGCGGTGCTGTCTGGTGTTGTACCTGATGTTGTGGCCTTAAACGTGCCTCTCGTTTTTCGACAACGACAGCAGACACGGCAGCACCGCCGTCTCAGGACGACGCCACTGAGGGCACCATGTCGTCCGAGTCCCTCCCTCTCATCTTTGAGCCTCTGGAGGAATCTGTGGAGGATGGCGCCCCGCTTCCCACCGCTGCCATGGCGACGGGAGGAGCGCCCCTGTCTGAGGCGGACCTGGAACTGCTGGTCACCTGGGAGACAGACAAGGGAGCCAGCCAATTAGGTCGGTTTGCTTCAATGCAAAAAAAAAAGTTGGATGGTACCAGAATAGAAAATAACACAGGCCTGCCTTACTTCCGTGTGAGAGCTTGTCTTGCTCCAGGCGCTCCTGACTTTCACTCACAGAAGGCTGCCTTCTGAAAATCATTCTGAAGAGATGAGAGAGCAAGTTTGAGTGAGTTATTTGGAAAAAAAAAAAAAGTTGGTTACATCAGGACGCTTTGATCGACTGAAGGGAAAACATCAAATGCTAATTAAAAAGTATCAGAGGAGAAATATCCTGGCATTTAAACGGGAGGAGCGCCAACGCTGTTTAATTATGCAGCACGACGGATAATGCTGACATTAGATGGATAGATTCATCATTATTCATCATTATTCATCTCCAAGAGACATTGTGCACGTTCGAGAAAGGTCACTGGCACTGCAACTTCTTGCTAGTCTAATTAACAGACGTTAACTCCTAGGGCAGTACAGTATTATTCATATACAATATTGTTCACATACAGTATTATGCTTACACAGTATTGTTCATATACATTATTATTCTTATACAGTATTGTACATATACAATATTGTTCACATACAATATTGTTTATATACAGTATTATTCATATAAATATTGTTCACATACAGTATTGTTTATATACAGTATTATTTATATACAGTATAGTTCATATACGGTATAGTTCATATACAGTATTATTTATATACAGTATTATTTAAATACAGTATAGTTCATATACAGTAATATTCACATACAGTATAGTTCACATACAGTATTATTCATATACAGTATAGTTCATATACAGTATAGTTCATATATAGTATTGTTCATATACAGTATAGTTCATATACAGTATAGTTCATATACAGTATTATTTATATACAGTATTATTTACTGTACATACAGTATAGTTCATATACAGTATTATTTATATACAGTATAGTTCATATACAGTATAGTTCATAGACAGTATTATTTATATACAGTATTATTTACTGTATATACAGTATAGTTCATATACAGTATTATTTATATACAGTATAGTTCATATACAGTATAGTTCATAGACAGTATTATTTATATACAGTATTATTTATATACAGTATAGTTCATATGCAGTATTGTTCATATACAGTATAGTTCATATACAGTATTATTTACATACAGTATAGTTCACATACAGTATTATTCATATACAGTATAGTTCATATACAGTATTATTTATATACAGTATTATTTATATACAGTATAGTTCATATACAGTATAGTTCATATACAGTATTATTTATATACAGTATTATTCATATACAGTATAGTTCATATACAGTATTATTTATATACAGTATAGTTCATATACAATATTATTCATATACAGTATAGTTCATATACAGTATTATTCATATACAGTATAGTTCATATATAGTATTGTTCATATACAGTATAGTTCATATACAGTATTATTTATATACAGTATTATTCATATACAGTATAGTTCATATACAGTATAGTTCATATATAGTATTGTTCATATACAGTATTATTTATATACAGTATAGTTCATGTACAGTATAGTTCATACACAGTATTATTTATATACAGTATTATTTATATACAGTATAGTTCATATACAGTATTATTCATATACAGTATAGTTCATATATAGTATTGTTCATATACAGTATAGTTCATATACAGTATTGTTCATATACAGTATAGTTCATATACAGTATTATTTATATACAGTATAGTTCATATACAGTATAGTTCATAGACAGTATTATTTATATACAGTATTATTTATATACAGTATAGTTCATATGCAGTATTGTTCATATACAGTATAGTTCATATACAGTATTATTCACATACAGTATAGTTCAAATACAGTATTATTCATATACAGTATAGTTCATATACAGTATTATTTATATACAGTATTATTTATATACAGTATAGTTCATATACAATATTATTTATATACAGTATAGTTCATATACAGTATTATTCATATACAGTATAGTTCATATACAGTATAGTTCATATACAGTATTATTTATATACAGTATAGTTCATATACAGTATTATTTATATACAGTATTATTTATATACAGTATAGTTCATATACAATATTATTTATATACAGTATAGTTCATATACAGTATTATTCATATACAGTATAGTTCATATATAGTATTGTTCATATACAGTATAGTTCATATACAGTATTATTTATATACAGTATTATTTATATACAGTATAGTTCATATGCAGTATTGTTCATATACAGTATAGTTCATATACAGTATTATTTATATACAGTATAGTTCATATATAGTATTGTTCATATACAGTATAGTTCATATACTGTACAGTATTATTTATATACAGTATAGTTCATATACAGTATAGTTCATATACAGTATTATTTATATACAGTATTATTTATATACAGTATAGTTCATATACAGTATTATTCATATACAGTATAGTTCATATATAGTATTGTTCATATACAGTATAGTTCATATACAGTATTATTTATATACAGTATTATTTATATACAGTATAGTTCATATACAGTATAGTTCATATACAGTATAGTTCACATACAGTATTATTATATACAGTATTATTTATATACAGTATAGTTCATATACAGTATTATTTATATACAGTATTATTTATATACAGTATTGTTCATATACAGTATAGTTCATATACAGTATTATTTATATACAGTATAGTTCATATACAGTATTATTCATATACAGTATAGTTCATATACAATATTATTCATATACAGTATAGTTCATATACAGTGTAGTTCATATACAGTATTATTTATATACAGTATAGTTCATATACAGTATTATTCATTTACAGTATAGTTCACATACAGTATTATTTACATACAGTATAGTTCATATACAGTATAGTTCACATACAGTATTATTCATATACAGTATAGTTCATATACAGTATTATTTATATACAGTATAGTTCATATACAATATTATTTATATACAGTATAGTTCATATACAGTATTATTCATATACAGTATAGTTCATATACAGTATAGTTCATATACAGTATTATTTATATACAGTATAGTTCATATACAGTATAGTTCATATACAGTATTATTTATATACAGTATAGTTCATATATAGTATTGTTCATATACAGTATAGTTCATATACTGTACAGTATTATTTATATACAGTATAGTTCATATACAGTATAGTTCATATACAGTATTATTTATATACAGTATTATTTATATACAGTATAGTTCATATACAGTATTATTCATATACGTTATAGTTCATATATAGTATTGTTCATATACAGTATAGTTCATATACAGTATTATTTATATACAGTATTATTTATATACAGTATAGTTCATATACAGTATTATTCATATACAGTATAGTTCATATACAGTATAGTTCATATACAGTATTATTTATATACAGTATAGTTCATATGCAGTATTGTTCATATACAGTATAGTTCATATACAGTATTATTCACATACAGTATAGTTCACATACAGTATTATTCATATACAGTATAGTTCATATACAGTATTATTTATATACAGTATTATTTATATACAGTATAGTTCATATACAATATTATTTATATACAGTATAGTTCATATACAGTATTATTCATATACAGTATAGTTCATATACAGTATTATTTATATACAGTATAGTTCATATACAGTATAGTTCATATACAGTATTATTTATATACAGTATTATTTATATACAGTATAGTTCATATACAATATTATTTATATACAGTATAGTTCATATACAGTATTATTCATATACAGTATAGTTCATATATAGTATTGTTCATATACAGTATAGTTCATATACAGTATAGTTCATATACTGTACAGTATTATTTATATACAGTATAGTTCATATACAGTATAGTTCATATACAGTATTATTTATATACAGTATTATTTATATACAGTATAGTTCATATACAGTACTATTCATATACAGTATAGTTCATATATAGTATTGTTCATATACAGTATAGTTCATATACAGTATTATTTATATACAGTATTATTTATATACAGTATAGTTCATATACAGTATAGTTCATATACAGTATAGTTCATATACAGTATAGTTCACATACAGTATTATTATATACAGTATTATTTATATACAGTATAGTTCATATACAGTATTATTTATATACAGTATTATTTATATACAGTATTGTTCATATACAGTATAGTTCATATACAGTATTATTTATATACAGTATTATTTATATACAGTATAGTTCATATACAGTATTATTCATATACAGTATAGTTCATATACAATATTATTCATATACAGTATAGTTCATATACAGTGTAGTTCATATACAGTATTATTTATATACAGTATTATTCATATACAGTATAGTTCACATACAGTATTATTTACATACAGTATAGTTCATATACAGTATTATTCATATACAGTATAGTTCACATACAGTATTATTCATATACAGTATAGTTCATATACAGTATTATTTATATACAGTATTATTTATATACAGTATAGTTCATATACAATATTATTTATATACAGTATAGTTCATATACAGTATTATTCATATACAGTATAGTTCATATACAGTATAGTTCATATACAGTATTATTTATATACAGTATAGTTCATATACAGTATAGTTCATATACAGTATTATTTATATACAGTATTATTTATATACAGTATAGTTCATATACAATATTATTTATATACAGTATAGTTCATATACAGTATTATTCATATACAGTATAGTTCATATATAGTATTGTTCATATACAGTATAGTTCATATACAGTATTATTTATATACAGTATTATTTATATACAGTATAGTTCATATGCAGTATTGTTCATATACAGTATAGTTCATATACAATATTATTTATATACAGTATAGTTCATATATAGTATTGTTCATATACAGTATAGTTCATATACAATATTATTTATATACAGTATAGTTCATATACAGTATTATTCATATACAGTATAGTTCATATACAGTATAGTTCATATACAGTATTATTTATATACAGTATAGTTCATATACAGTATAGTTCATATACAGTATTATTTATATACAGTATTATTTATATACAGTATAGTTCATATACAATATTATTTATATACAGTATAGTTCATATACAGTATTATTCATATACAGTATAGTTCATATATAGTATTGTTCATATACAGTATAGTTCATATACAGTATTATTTATATACAGTATTATTTATATACAGTATAGTTCATATGCAGTATTGTTCATATACAGTATAGTTCATATACAGTATTATTTATATACAGTATAGTTCATATATAGTATTGTTCATATACAGTATAGTTCATATACTGTACAGTATTATTTATATACAGTATAGTTCATATACAGTATAGTTCATATACAGTATTATTTATATACAGTATTATTTATATACAGTATAGTTCATATACAGTATTATTCATATACGTTATAGTTCATATATAGTATTATTCATATACAGTATAGTTCATATACAGTATTATTTATATACAGTATTATTTATATACAGTATAGTTCATATACAGTATTATTCATATACAGTATAGTTCATATACAGTATAGTTCATAGACAGTATTATTTATATACAGTATTATTTATATACAGTATAGTTCATATGCAGTATTGTTCATATACAGTATAGTTCATATACAGTATTATTCACATACAGTATAGTTCACATACAGAATTATTCATATACAGTATAGTTCATATACAGTATTATTTATATACAGTATTATTTATATACAGTATAGTTCATATACAATATTATTTATATACAGTATAGTTCATATACAGTATTATTCATATACAGTATAGTTCATATACAGTATAGTTCATATACAGTATTATTTATATACAGTATAGTTCATATACAGTATAGTTCATATACAGTATTATTTATATACAGTATTATTTATATACAGTATAGTTCATATACAATATTATTTATATACAGTATAGTTCATATACAGTATTATTCATATACAGTATAGTTCATATATAGTATTGTTCATATACAGTATAGTTCATATACAGTATTATTTATATACAGTATTATTTATATACAGTATAGTTCATATATAGTATTGTTCATATACAGTATAGTTCATATACTGTACAGTATTATTTATATACAGTATAGTTCATATACAGTATAGTTCATATACTGTACAGTATTATTTATATACAGTATAGTTCATATACAGTATAGTTCATATACAGTATTATTTATATACAGTATTATTTATATACAGTATAGTTCATATACAGTACTATTCATATACAGTATAGTTCATATATAGTATTGTTCATATACAGTATAGTTCATATACAGTATTATTTATATACAGTATTATTTATATACAGTATAGTTCATATACAGTATAGTTCATATACAGTATAGTTCACATACAGTATTATATACAGTATTATTTATATACAGTATAGTTCATATACAGTAATATTTATATACAGTATTATTTATATACAGTATTGTTCATATACAGTATAGTTCATATACAGTATTATTTATATACAGTATTATTTATATACAGTATAGTTCATATACAGTATTATTCATATACAGTATAGTTCATATACAATATTATTCATATACAGTATAGTTCATATACAGTGTAGTTCATATACAGTATTATTTATATACAGTATAGTTCATATACAGTATTATTCATATACAGTATAGTTCACATACAGTATTATTTACATACAGTATAGTTCATATACAGTATTATTCATATACAGTATAGTTCACATACAGTATTATTCATATACAGTATAGTTCATATACAGTATTATTTATATACAGTATTATTTATATACAGTATAGTTCATATACAATATTATTTATATACAGTATAGTTCATATACAGTATTATTCATATACAGTATAGTTCATATATAGTATTGTTCATATACAGTATAGTTCATATACAGTATTATTTATATACAGTATTATTTATATACAGTATAGTTCATATGCAGTATTGTTCATATACAGTATAGTTCATATACAATATTATTTATATACAGTATAGTTCATATATAGTATTGTTCATATACAGTATAGTTCATATACTGTACAGTATTATTTATATACAGTATAGTTCATATACAGTATAGTTCATATACAGTATTATTTATATACAGTATTATTTATATACAGTATTATTCATATACAGTATTATTTATATACAGTATAGTTCATATACAGTATAGTTCATATACAGTATTATTTATATACAGTATTATTTATATACAGTATAGTTCATATGCAGTATTGTTCATATACAGTATAGTTCATATACAGTATTATTCATATACAGTATAGTTCATATATAGTATTGTTCATATACAGTATAGTTCATATACAGTATTATTTATATACAGTATTATTTATATACAGTATAGTTCATATGCAGTATTGTTCATATACAGTATAGTTCATATACAATATTATTTATATACAGTATAGTTCATATATAGTATTGTTCATATACAGTATAGTTCATATACTGTACAGTATTATTTATATACAGTATAGTTCATATACAGTATAGTTCATATACAGTATTATTTATATACAGTATTATTTATATACAGTATTATTCATATACAGTATTATTCATATACGTTATAGTTCATATACAGTATAGTTCATATACAGTATTATTTATATACAGTATTATTTATATACAGTATAGTTCATATACAGTATTATTCATATACAGTATAGTTCATATACAGTATAGTTCACATACAGTATTATTATATACAGTATTATTTATATACAGTATAGTTCATATACAGTATTATTTATATACAGTATTGTTCATATACAGTATAGTTCATATACAGTATTATTTATATACAGTATTATTTATATACAGTATAGTTCATATACAGTATTATTCATATACAGTATAGTTCATATACAATATTATTCATATACAGTATAGTTCATATACAGTGTAGTTCATATACAGTGTAGTTCATATACAGTATTATTTATATACAGTATAGTTCATATACAGTATTATTCATATACAGTATTATTTATATACAGTATAGTTCATATACAATATTATTCATATACAGTATAGTTCATATACAGTATTATTCATATACAGTATTATTTATATACAGTATAGTTCATATACAATATTATTCATATACAGTATAGTTCATATACAGTATAGTTCACATACAGTATTATTCATATACAGTATAGTTCATATATAGTATTGTTCATATACAGTATAGTTCATATACAGTATTATTTATATACAGTATAGTTTATATACAATATTATTTATATACAGTATAGTTCATATACAGTATTATTCAAATACAGTATTATTTATATACAGTATAGTTCATATACAGTATTATTCATATACAGTATAGTTCATATACAGTATAGTTCATATACACTATTATTTATATACAGTATAGTTCATATACAGTATTATTCATATACAGTATTATTTATATACAGTATAGTTCATATACAATATTATTCATATACAGTATAGTTCATATACAGTATAGTTCATATACAGTATTATTCATATACAGTATTATTTATATACAGTATAGTTCATATACAATATTATTCATATACAGTATAGTTCATATACTGTATAGTTCATATACAGTATTATTCATATACAATATTATTTATATACAGTATAGTTCATATACAATATTATTTATATACAGTATTATTTATTTACAGTAATTATTTAATATACAGTATTATTCATATACAGTATAGTTCATATACAGTATAGTTCATATATAGTATTGTTCATATACAGTGTAGTTCATATACAGTATTATTTATATACAGTATAGTTCATATACAATATTATTTATATACAGTATAGTTCATATACAGTATAGTTCATATACAGTATTATTTATATACAGTACAGTTCATATACAATATTATTCATATACAGTATTATTTATATACAGTATTATTCCTATACAGTATAGTTCATATACAGTATTATTCATATACAGTATTATTTATATACAGTATAGTTCATATACAGTATAGTTCATATATAGTATTGTTCATATACAGTATAGTTCATATACAGTATTATTTATATACAGTATAGTTCACATACAGTATTATTTATATACAGTATTATTTATATACAGTATAGTTCATATACAGTATTATTCATATACAGTATAGTTCATATATAGTATTGTTCATATACAGTATTACTTATATACAGTATTATTTATATACAGTATAGTTCATATACAATATTATTCATATACAGTATAGTTCATATACAGTATTATTCATATACAGTATAGTTCATATACAGTATAGTTCATATATAGTATTGTTCATATACAGTATCGTTCATATACAGTATTATTTATATACAGTATTATTCATATACAGTATAGTTCATATACAGTATAGTTCATATACAGTATTATTCATATACAGTATTATTTATATACAGTATAGTTCATATACAATATTATTCATATACAGTATAGTTCATATACAGTATAGTTCATATACAGTATTATTCATATACAGTATTATTTATATACAGTATAGTTCATATACAATATTATTCATATACAGTATAGTTCATATACAGTATTATTCATATACAGTATTATTTACTATATACAGTATAATTCATATACAATATTATTTATATACAGTATAGTTCATATACAGTATAGTTCACATACAGTATTATTCATATACAGTATAGTTCATATACAGTATAGTTCATATACAGTATTATTCATATACAGTATTATTTATATACAGTATAGTTCATATACAATATTATTCATATACAGTATAGTTCATATACAGTATTATTCATATACAGTATTATTTATATACAGTATAGTTCATATACAATATTGTTCATATACAGTATAGTTCATATACAGTATTATTCATATACAATATTATTTATATACAGTATAGTTCATATACAGTATTATTTATATACAGTATTATTTATTTACAGTAATTATTTAATATACAGTATTATTCATATACAGTATAGTTCATATACAGTATAGTTCATATATAGTATTGTTCATATACAGTGTAGTTCATATACAGTATTATTTATATACAGTATAGTTCATATACAATATTATTTATATACAGTATAGTTCATATACAGTATAGTTCATATACAGTATTATTTATATACAGTACAGTTCATATACAATATTATTCATATACAGTATTATTTATATACAGTATTATTCATATACAGTATAGTTCATATACAATATTATTCATATACAGTATAGTTCATATACAGTATAGTTCATATACAGTATTATTCATATACAGTATTATTTATATACAGTATAGTTCATATACAATATTATTCATATACAGTATAGTTCATATACAGTATTATTCATATACAGTATTATTTACTATATACAGTATAGTTCATATACAATATTATTTATATACAGTATAGTTCATATACAGTATAGTTCATATACAGTATTATTCATATACAGTATTATTTATATACAGTATAGTTCATATACAGTATAGTTCATATACAGTATAGTTCATATATAGTATTGTTCATATACAGTATAGTTCATATACAGTATTATTTATATACAGTATAGTTCACATACAGTATTATTTATATACAGTATTATTTATATACAGTATAGTTCATCTACAGTATTATTCATATACAGTATAGTTCATATATAGTATTGTTCATATACAGTATTACTTATATACAGTATTATTTATATACAGTATAGTTCATATACAATATTATTCATATACAGTATAGTTCATATATAGTATTGTTCATATACAGTATAGTTCATATACAGTATTATTTATATACAGTATTATTCATATACAGTATAGTTCATATACAGTATAGTTCATATACAGTATTATTCATATATAGTATTATTTATATACAGTATAGTTCATATACAATATTATTCATATACAGTATAGTTCATATACAGTATAGTTCATATACAGTATTATTCATATACAGTATTATTTATATACAGTATAGTTCATATACAATATTATTCATATACCGTATAGTTCATATACAGTATTATTCATATACAGTATTATTTACTATATACAGTATAGTTCATATACAATATTATTTATATACAGTATAGTTCATATACAGTATAGTTCACATACAGTATTATTCATATAAAGTATTATTTATATACAGTATAGTTCATATACAATATTATTCATATACAGTATAGTTCACATATAGTATTGTTCATATACAGTATAGTTCATATACAGTATTATTTATATACAGTATAGTTCATATACAGTATAGTTCACATACAGTATTATTTATATACAGTATAGTTCATATATAGTATTGTTCATATACAGTATTATTTATATACAGTATTATTTATATACAGTATAGTTCATATACAATATTATTCATATACAGTATAGTTCATATACAGTATTATTCATATACAGTATAGTTCATATATAGTATAGTTCATATACAGTATAGTTCATATACAGTATTATTTATATACAGTATTATTCATATACAGTATAGTTCATATACAGTATAGTTCATATACAGTATTATTTATATACAGTATAGTTCATATACAGTATTATTCATATACAGTATTATTTATATACAGTATAGTTCATATACAATATTATTCATATACAGTATAGTTCATATACAGTATAGTTCATATACAGTATTATTCATATACAGTATTATTTATATACAGTATAGTTCATATACAATATTATTCATATACAGTATAGTTCATATACAGTATAGTTCATATACAGTATTATTCATATACAGTATTATTTACTATATACAGTATAGTTCATATACAGTATAGTTCATATACAGTATTATTTATATACAGTATAGTTCATATACAGTATAGTTCACATACAGTATAGTTCATATACAATATTATTCATATACAGTATAGTTCATATACAGTATTATTCATATACAGTATAGTTCATATACAGTATAGTTCATATATAATATTGTTCATATACAGTATAGTTCATATACAGTATTATTTATAGACAGTATTATTCATATACAGTATAGTTCATATACAGTATAGTTCATATACAGTATTATTCATATACAGTATTATTTATATACAGTATAGTTCATATACAATATTATTCATATACAGTATAGTTCATATACAGTATTATTTATATACAGTATAGTTCATATACAGTATTATTCATATACAGTATTATTTATATACAGTATAGTTCATATATAGTATTGTTCATATACAGTATTATTTATATACAGTATTATTTATATACAGTATAGTTCATATACAATATTATTCACATACAGTATAGTTCATATACAGTATAGTTCTCTTACAGTATTATTTATATACAGTATTATTTATATACAGTATAGTTCATATACAGTATTATTCATATACAGTATAGTTCATATATAGTATTGTTCATATACAGTATTATTTATATACAGTATTATTTATATACAGTATAGTTCATATACAATATTATTCACATAGAGTATAGTTCATATACAGTATTATTCATATACAGTATAGTTCATATATAGTATAGTTCATATACAGTATAGTTCATATACAGTATTATTTATATACAGTATTATTTATATACAGTATAGTTCATATACAGTATAGTTCATATACAGTATTATTTATATACAGTATAGTTCATATACAGTATTATTCATATACAGTATTATTTATATACAGTATAGTTCATATACAATATTATTCATATACAGTATAGTTCATATATAGTATAGTTCATATACAGTATTATTCATATACAGTATTATTTATATACAGTATAGTTCATATACAATATTATTCATATACAGTATTATTTATATACAGTATTATTCATATACAGTATAGTTCATATACAATATTATTCATATACAGTATTGTTCATATACAGTATAGTTCATATACAGTATAGTTCATATACAGTATTGTTCATATACAGTATTATTTACTATATACAGTATAGTTCATATACAGTATTATTCATATACAGTATTATTTACTATATACAGTATAGTTCATATACAGTATTATTCATATACAGTATTATTTATATACAGTATAGTTCATATACAGTATAGTTCATATATAGTATTGTTCATATACAGTATAGTTCATATACAGTATTATTTATATACAGTATAGTTCATATACAGTATAGTTCACATACAGTATTATTTATATACAGTATTATTTATATACAGTATAGTTCATATACAGTATTATTCATATACAGTATAGTTCATATATAGTATTGTTCATATACAGTATTACTTATATACAGTATTATTTATATACAGTATAGTTCATATACAATATTATTCATATACAGTATAGTTCATATACAGTATTATTCATATACAGTATAGTTCATATACAGTATTGTTCATATACAGTATAGTTCATATACAGTATTATTTATATACAGTATTATTCATATACAGTATAGTTCATATACAGTATAGTTCATATACAGTATTATTCATATACAGTATTATTTATATACAGTATAGTTCATATACAATATTATTCATATACAGTATAGTTCATATACAGTATAGTTCATATACAGTATTATTTATATACAGTATAGTTCATATACAATATTATTCATATACAGTATAGTTCATATATAGTATTATTCATATACAGTATTATTTACTATATACAGTATAGTTCATATACAATATTATTCATATACAGTATAGTTCATATACAATATTATTTATATACAGTATAGTTCATATACAGTATAGTTCTCTTACAGTATTATTTATATACAGTATTATTTATATACAGTATAGTTCATATACAGTATTATTCATATACAGTATAGTTCATATATAGTATTGTTCATATACAGTATTATTTATATACAGTATTATTTATATACAGTATAGTTCATATACAATATTATTCACATACAGTATAGTTCATATACAGTATTATTCATATACAGTATAGTTGATATATAGTATAGTTCATATACAGTATTATTCATATACAGTATAGTTCATATACAGTATTATTTATATACAGTATAGTTCATATACAGTATTATTCATATACAGTATTATTTATATACAGTATAGTTCATATATAGTATAGTTCATATACAGTATAGTTCATATACAGTATTATTTATATACAGTATTATTTATATACAGTATAGTTCATATACAGTATTATTCATATACAGTATTATTTATATACAGTATAGTTCATATACAATATTATTCATATACAGTATAGTTCATATATAGTATAGTTCATATACAGGATTATTCATATACAGTATTATTTATATACAGTATAGTTCATATACAATATTATTCATATACAGTATTATTTATATACAGTATAGTTCATATACAATATTATTCATATACAGTATTGTTCATATACAGTATAGTTCATATACAGTATAGTTCATATACAGTATTGTTCATATACAGTATTATTTACTATATACAGTATAGTTCATATACAGTATTATTCATATACAGTATTATTTACTATATACAGTATAGTTCATATACAGTATTCATATACAGTATTATTTATATACAGTATAGTTCATATACAGTATAGTTCATATATAGTATTGTTCATATACAGTATAGTTCATATACAGTATTATTTATATACAGTATAGTTCATATACAGTATAGTTCACATACAGTATTATTTATATACAGTATTATTTATATACAGTATAGTTCATATACAGTATTATTCATATACAGTATAGTTCATATATAGTATTGTTCATATACAGTATTACTTATATACAGTATTATTTATATACAGTATAGTTCATATACAATATTATTCATATACAGTATAGTTCATATACAGTATTATTCATATACAGTATAGTTCATATACAGTATTGTTCATATACAGTATAGTTCATATACAGTATTATTTATATACAGTATTATTCATATACAGTATAGTTCATATACAGTATAGTTCATATACAGTATTATTCATATACAGTATTATTTATATACAGTATAGTTCATATACAATATTATTCATATACAGTATAGTTCATATACAGTATAGTTCATATACAGTATTATTTATATACAGTATAGTTCATATACAATATTATTCATATACAGTATAGTTCATATATAGTATTATTCATATACAGTATTATTTACTATATACAGTATAGTTCATATACAATATTATTCATATACAGTATAGTTCATATACAATATTATTTATATACAGTATAGTTCATATACAGTATAGTTCTCTTACAGTATTATTTATATACAGTATTATTTATATACAGTATAGTTCATATACAGTATTATTCATATACAGTATAGTTCATATATAGTATTGTTCATATACAGTATTATTTATATACAGTATTATTTATATACAGTATAGTTCATATACAATATTATTCACATACAGTATAGTTCATATACAGTATTGTTCATATACAGTATTATTTATATACAGTATTATTTATATACAGTATAGTTCATATACAGTATTATTCATATACAGTATTATTTATATACAGTATAGTTCATATACAATATTATTTATATACAGTATAGTTCATATACAGTATAGTTCTCTTACAGTATTATTTATATACAGTATTATTTATATACAGTATAGTTCATATACAGTATTATTCATATACAGTATAGTTCATATATAGTATTGTTCATATACAGTATTATTTATATACAGTATTATTTATATACAGTATAGTTCATATACAATATTATTCACATACAGTATAGTTCATATACAGTATTATTCATATACAGTATAGTTCATATATAGTATAGTTCATATACAGTATAGTTCATATACAGTATTATTTATATACAGTATTATTCATATACAGTATAGTTCATATACAGTATAGTTCATATACAGTATTATTTATATACAGTATAGTTCATATACAGTATTATTCATATACAGTATTATTTATATACAGTATAGTTCATATATAGTATTGTTCATATACAGTATTATTTATATACAGTATTATTTATATACAGTATAGTTCATATACAATATTATTCACATACAGTATAGTTCATATACAGTATTATTCATATACAGTATAGTTCATATATAGTATAGTTCATATACAGTATTATTCATATACAGTATAGTTCATATACAGTATTATTTATATACAGTATAGTTCATATACAGTATTATTCATATACAGTATTATTTATATACAGTATAGTTCATATACAATATTATTTATATACAGTATAGTTCATATACAGTATAGTTCTCTTACAGTATTATTTATATACAGTATTATTTATATACAGTATAGTTCATATACAGTATTATTCATATACAGTATAGTTCATATATAGTATTGTTCATATACAGTATTATTTATATACAGTATTATTTATATACAGTATAGTTCATATACAATATTATTCACATACAGTATAGTTCATATACAGTATTATTCATATACAGTATAGTTCATATATAGTATAGTTCATATACAGTATAGTTCATATACAGTATTATTTATATACAGTATTATTCATATACAGTATAGTTCATATACAGTATAGTTCATATACAGTATTATTTATATACAGTATAGTTCATATACAGTATTATTCATATACAGTATTATTTATATACAGTATAGTTCATATACAATATTATTCATATACAGTATAGTTCATATACAATATTATTCATATACAGTATTATTTATATACAGTATAGTTCATATACAATATTATTCATATACAGTATTGTTCATATACAGTATAGTTCATATACAGTATAGTTCATATACAGTATTGTTCATATACAGTATTATTTACTATATACAGTATAGTTCATATACAGTATTATTCATATACAGTATTATTTACTATATACAGTATAGTTCATATACAGTATTATTCATATACAGTATTATTTATATACAGTATAGTTCATATACAGTATAGTTCATATATAGTATTGTTCATATACAGTATAGTTCATATACAGTATTATTTATATACAGTATAGTTCATATACAGTATAGTTCACATACAGTATTATTTATATACAGTATTATTTATATACAGTATAGTTCATATACAGTATTATTCATATACAGTATAGTTCATATATAGTATTGTTCATATACAGTATTACTTATATACAGTATTATTTATATACAGTATAGTTCATATACAATATTATTCATATACAGTATAGTTCATATACAGTATTATTCATATACAGTATAGTTCATATATAGTATTGTTCATATACAGTATAGTTCATATACAGTATAGTTCATATATAGTATTGTTCATATACAGTATAGTTCATATACAGTATTGTTCATATACAGTATAGTTCATATACAGTATTATTTATATACAGTATTATTCATATACAGTATAGTTCATATACAGTATAGTTCATATACAGTATTATTCATATACAGTATTATTTATATACAGTATAGTTCATATACAATATTATTCATATACAGTATAGTTCATATACAGTATAGTTCATATACAGTATAGTTCATATACAGTATTATTTATATACAGTATAGTTCATATACAATATTATTCATATACAGTATAGTTCATATACAGCATTATTCATATACAGTATTATTTACTATATACAGTATAGTTCATATACAATATTATTCATATACAGTATAGTTCATATACAGTGTGCAGGCCTTGCTAGCCAACCAGTTAAACAGTTCCCGAAAGGAGATGAAAGAGGCAGGTCTTTCTTCTTTAGCCTTTATAGGATTTTGTGAAACTGTAATACAATACAGAACTTAAATAAGAACAGAACAATAAAACTCTCTTGAATCTTGAATCACAAAGGTTGGCCGCATGTAGAATTAACAACAAGAATAAAGTTAAAGCTCCATAGGCAAAGATACCAAAGGGAAAGCTGGCTTAGCCTACTAGGGGAACACCAGCTACCATTGCACAAGACTACTTAATATGAAAAAACACAAACTGCACTTACAGACGTTGCTTTAGCTGTAGGAACAAGGAAAGACAGGGTAGTGTAACTGGAAACCGAACATGAAGGGCAGGAGTGGAAGTATTCACTGAGAAAAAGTCAATGAGAGCAGCGATAGGAATAGACAACTGACGAGTCACGTTAACGTAATGTTGAGAAAAAAGAGAAAATGACCCGTATGTACAATAGGGACCATTGCTTAATACGTCCACAAGGGGGTGCCATTACACAAGAAAACATAGGCTCTGCTCAGGAGACTGAACATACAGTATAGTTCATATACAGTATTATTCATATACAGTATAGTTCATATTCAGTATAGTTCATATACAATATTATTCATATACAGTATTATTTATATACAGTATAGTTCATATACAGTATTATTCATATACAGTATAGTTCATATATAGTATAGT